>NW_009936133.1:8029-23964 GCF_000696875.1 Nestor notabilis | reverse complement strand
AGCAGGAACTGCAGCATTCCCTGGCATCCTCTTGGATGCTGTAGCCTCCTCAGACTCTTGTCCAGGGATTCTAATTCAGAGGTTGATGGGCAACTTGAATGCTGAGATAATTTTGCCATTTCTTCACTGGAATAATTTTCACAGTGACTAAAATACTCTTGCACAAGACATACTCTTTTCTGAGATTTATCTTGGATTATTGCAATGATATACAATATATTAAAAGGATTTGCCTCTTACTGTGATTGGCCTCCATCCTGGCCAACACAGCAGGGTTTGTCCCTTGGTCCCCTAGAATTAACAACTGTGAGCTGCTGCTGTGTGAGCTTCAGGCTCCAGCAAGCCCATATTCTCTGTGGTTGGGCACAGAGGGGTCTTGTAACAAATGCTCACCCCTAGGTTACACCATGACATTTTGTTTCATCCTTAGAATCATAGAATCATTTACATTGGAAAAGACCTTTAGGATAGAGTCCTTCCTGTGCAGATTTGTTCCTTAGACATTCCCAGGTGTTTACTCATGGAATGATGTTGCCCTGGAGTGTCATCTGTAATGTTTTGCTGGAATAGAGAAATGGTTCATTTCACAGGTTTGTCCTTTCAAGACTTTAAAGATGTATATGTACTAAACGTGAATCTGTCCATTGGTGTAGAAGAGAACACCACTGCAATAGTAATGCTGTGCTAAATTGTCCCTGGAGCTGAGAGCCAGAACCTCAATGATTCCAGTCCTTTGGCCCATTCATTGGCATTTCCTTGAGCAAATCTCTAGCCTAACACACCAGAACATTTGGCATGGGCCCCAATGAAAAGCAGTCAATCATCTCCATAGATCTTTGGAGCTATCTGCTTTCTAAAGGCATATCCCTATCCTCAGAATTAGGAAGTTATCATCATGTCTACATAAATCCAATGGCCTTAGTTTAGTGTCTAACTTGCATCCAAACTGTGTTGTTGAGAGCACAGCTTCATGGGACACAGGGGCACAGGTTCTCTGCACATTTCAGGTGATTTCTCTGGGTCATAGTCTTCCTTGTCCTAGTACAGTTCACGCCACTTCTCAGCCTTGTTTTGTCTGTTTGTAATATCTAGCATATCCCTACTCTACCAAAGAATGCACTGAAAAGACCTAGATAGAGAGGCTAATGATGCTCTTTATTTTACTCACCTCCCAGGGGCCTAGGAGAGTTAATGTCTGCACAGTGCTTTGGCAAGTATAAAAGTGCTTAGCTTCATTATATATTGATTTATGTGCAAGAAAACTACACAAAATAATATAAATGCAATATACTTAGAATGCACTGTAGGCAGATGAGTGATACATCTTAAATCTAACCTTAAAATGTGGTGCAAGTCATGTGAATGAACTACAGTTAGGTGGGCTTCCCATCAAATCCAGCACAAATGGGAAAAGATCCTATATTTGGAAATAGCACAGGGCCCAAAGGGGGTTATGTCTAGATGAGAATTCCCATGTGGAGACAGAGATACGAATTAAATTAGAACAGATATTAGGGCTCTGGGCCAGATTCAGATCCTCACTGCAGCAAAGTAAACCAGAGAAACGCCAGCAAGACACTGATGTAACACCAGCATGAGTGAGAGGAGAATCAATCCACAGGTAGTAAGGGCAGCATCAGTGCCTGCCTGGGGTTTCATCCTGTGCTTTGTCCTAATTATGAGTAGTTTAATGGCATGCTAAAATACAAAACAGATTTATGAGCCATTGCTGTCTCCCTCTGCACAGTTACAGCTGACTCAACAGTACTCTTACTCCTTGGCTAGAAGGTCAACTTAGGTTTTATTAAGCTAGGGCTGGGGCTCACACTCAAAGACATGCTGTCTTACTGAGTGCTTCTGCTAGGATAAATGCTAAAGTGAAAGTCCCATCTGGTCTTTCCATGTCCTGTCCAGATGGATATTTAAGATCCCACAGGACATCTTCAATAGAGGATAACCCTGTGCATATATACATATATATGGCCAGTGTTTTTCCTTCATTATCAAAGACTTAGACCAGCTTGTATTTGAAGTCAGTGGAATTAATTCTGTATTTTTTGCAAAACCAGTATCTTTCCAGAGTGCAAGTACTGAACCTGGAAAATGAAAGAGGCAATATTATGTGTTGATCATTGAAGAAAATAAGGAGAAACACTGTGTTGAGATTACTGTGTGCTATTGCTTGAAGACTATTTGCTGAATATAGTATACCTGTAACAGTGCATTGCCTTTTGGGGAAAGAAAATGGGATGATGCACAAAGCAGATGATCAGCCACAAGATTTCCTGGATTCTCCTCTCAGTGTTGCCACTAATGGACTGTAGGCAAGTTTTTTTTTCATCTCTATGTCTCCATTTCATGACCTGTAAATAGCAATAGTAATAATTTGCTGTTTCTCAGCCTGGCTGAGAAACTTGACCTGCCACTGTTAACAAAACGTTTTGACATTCTGAAGTGGGAAGAGGGATGGGTTCAGCTGCATCTTCACTCTGAGCTGCAGATTGCCAGAAAGTAGAAGGATATCTCAAAAGAAAGAATGCATAATAATTCTCCTGTTTCTTATACATTTCCTCACCCTCACCTCAAGGAAGCAGTTCTGTTCCAGACCTTTCATTCTACGCTTGGCAAAAATCACTATCACTTTCTAGTGAAACCTTGTAGTCCAGCCTTCCAATGTGTGCAGCTTTTTCCTCAGCAGACACTTGTCTGTTAGAGGAATGCTGCAGATTGACTTGCTCTCTGCCTTCACTGCAGCAGCCTTTCTTGGGGCAAAATTTTCACTTGCCTTAAGCAGGAATTTGCTTGAAGAGTTAAATCAAACTCTGTCACTTCTCCATCTGAGAGGAGCTTACACACACTTTGAGAAGAGCCACTGGTCAGTGCATTAGGACTTAGTACCTTGGGGCTTGGATCCAGTAGCTTGCTAGTAAATTTCTCAGCTTCCACCGGAGAAGATGCTGGTTGGATAGGATTGACAGAAGAACTTCTGTCACACTATATTATGTCCATATATTGTGACAGGTGATGACAGTGAAACAACTTTGTGATAAGATTTTCTCAGTTCTTCTGCACTGCTGGGATGCAGGCATAAAGTCAGCAGGCAGATGGAAGAGTTGAAGAGTCTTTATTTACCCTTAACTCTTTCTTTTCATGGGACATCAGATGTGTACCATAGTGTTCAATACCCCTGATAGTTATATTCACATCTATCCCAGTATTTTTTTTTTTGGAGGGGGCTCAAGGCTAGCTCAAAATACAGTTATTCTAGGGACAGTGTGGGGAAGTTAGAAGTGTGCACAGCATCCACTGCCCTCTGGATCCAACACCCGAAATGTCACATGTCTGCTGGCCCCTGATCTGGTGATAGACTGCAGCAATACTGCTGCTCCTGGCATCAGCATCTCCCTGCTCATTGCCAAAGCTGGAGTTCTGTAAACAGATCTCATCCTGGCATATGTTATGTTGCCATACAGGCAACACTGTTCTAACTGATTAATAACAAGCAGCTTGATAGGATTTGGGGAGACACTGGAGTAATTAGTAAGATAAGGCCAGGTTTCTTTGTGCTGTACTTTCACGGATGACAAAAGCTTTCCCCCTGAAGAGTTTCACTGATAAATCTGTATATAATAATAATAATAAAAGCTTTTTGCTAAAATGCAAGTTAAATATTCCGTTAGGGATTAAGAGGAAAAGAAGTGGTGCCAATGGGAGGCCAAGAGAATGGAAGAGGAGACAAAGATATGTCAAAGCTGTGCTGCTTGGAAAGGACTTGCTTTTCTGCCTGTGCTGATAGCAAGGTTTGGGATTTAATCTCTTAACAGCCAGCGTGTTCATCTTGGTAGGCAAGTTGGCAGGGCTGACTGTTCAGTGCTTACAGCCTGGGCTGTCCATGCATCACCAGGGCAAAATGTGTTGATTTTCTCTGGCAAGACAATGAGGCTGATGGCTGTTCTGAACTGGGCCCTTCTCTGCCCTTGCATGGAGTTGCTCCCATTTAACACTGATCCAGGGATCAACAACATACAGATTGTATGGAGCAAGTTTCAGCTTACACATAGCTAGCTCTTTAGCTGCTGGTGGCAGTGTGATCATAAATACTGAATATTCCTTATTCATCTTCTCAGCAGGCATAGTTTCTGTTAGCTAGTGAGAAATTGAGTGTGGGTTTGACTTTTACGGAATAAGTGACCAGGCATAAAACAAAAAAGAGTAGAAAACTACAAATATTGCCAAAGTGACAGCTGCTCATTTACTAAAAATATCTTTTAATATTGCTGGAACTTTAAAAATAATTAATTTCTATGGAATACTCCTCACTAATTGAAGCTGTCTCTTTTTTGGTTTTGTTTTTTTTTTTTTTTTTTTTATTATTAAATAGAAAGGTTGCAGAGAAATATATTGATGCTTTGAGGCCAACTCCTCTCAGGAGCACACTGACTGTTATGAGTAGGATTTTACATGATGCAAGCCCCTAAATGCCAACGGTGATATGAGGAAACCTGCAGATTCTTGTAATTGTAAATGCAATAGGCAAGGTTTTGAGCTATTGCATCCCCTTTTCTAGAGATCACTGTTGTAAAGCTCTAAGTGTCGTTTAGCCCTTGGTGTTCTCATTTATTTCCACAGCTTTTTCTGAAAGCAGAAGTTTGAAAAATGAAAGTCTTTCAAGAATAATCACTCTCTAAACACTTAATGCTGCTGTGACAGCACTGTCTATCAACCTTTTCCAATTAGCCAAGACTGGAGGCAGATTAGTTCTCGAATGCAGCTCTGAGAAGTGCCAGGGTGTATATTAATGGACCACAGGAGCTGACTTCTGACCGTAATTCTGGCTGCATTGGGTGGCGCATGAAATGGAAACAGAAGCTCTCCTGCCTAGAGATGCAGGACTAGGTAGTTACTGTGAGCTACCCTTGGGTATATCTCATAGGTCTGAGTGATCTACAAACCTGTCAAGTACAAAATAATGTCATCCTCATTCTTTTATATAGATGGGGAAGTTGAGGTGTGGAGAGGTTAATAGATTGCCCAAGGTCACGCTGTTCTTTGGCAGACCTCAGAATAGCACCCATGCCTTCTGTCTCTAGTTTATGGACACGTGCATACATTCAAGTCCTAGCCACAAAGCCTGTTGAGCAAACTTTTTCCTTTTGTGATCTTTGAGGCCTGATTGGCACCTCCCTTCATGATCACTGGTGCTGCAAAATTACCAGGCTTTAAAATCTTTTATAGAGAGATCATCTTCATTAGAGCAGAGAGATGGTTTCCCCCAGTGAGCAAGATGTTGATGTTCAGATCCACAGTGGAGCAAGGCTTGTCGCAATCCTTGCGTTAAGAGTTTAACAATGGGGTTTTTTTCAGATCTGTAGCACAGGCTTCTGTCGCTTGAGCTAACAGGGTAACGCAGCTTTCTCATGTGATCCTGGCATTAAAAGATGCAGAGTAAAGAAATCGGATGCACACCATCAGGAAGTTTCACAGCTCTGGCTGAGGATAGGTGATGCAGGAGGGATGGCTGCAGTTTTGGGTCTGTGCAGTCGTTCCCTTGCTCTCTGTCAGTTCTCTCTCCTCTCAAGCTCTCTGCTCTCACCCAGCTTTCCTGATCTCTTTTTTCACTCATTCCATCAGCAAGCAAAATTCTATCAATCAGTTCAAAATCACTTTTCCAAATTTCCCTTCCTTTTAGTCTGTAGTTGCCCTGTGCTTTCTTTCCCTCAGAGCCTTACATGCCTCATCTTGGCCCGCACTTTTACTTGGCCCATAACCTGACTTCTTCCGTCTGCACTCCCAGCCGGTCCTGGGGCTCATTCTCTCTTTGTGTTTCTTAGCTCCCTACTCTAACTCTGGTCTCTCCTGCTAACCTTACTACACTTTTCCTGGAGATGGCAAAAGACATTCTCATTCATATGTGAGAAAGAGCTGAGCAGCCTTAACTGTAGGCATTGCTAACAGTAATACATATTTATATTTTTAGGCACATAATATTCCTTCAGAAGAATTAGATCTAAAGATTACAGGACATTAAATGACCAAAATAATTTAATCTGATAAGAAAATAGAAGATGGATTGCATAAGAGGTAAATGCTGTAGGGGATAAAACAAACAACAAAGGCAATAAACAAACCACAGCATGACAAAGGCAGATTGAATGCCATCCTTGGGCAGTCTTATCCAATCCACTGAAAAGAACCATATTCTGGGCCTCTTCTTATTGAACAGACAGATATTACTTGGTTTCTTTCAGATAATGCTTCTAATTGCTCTGTGACTGCTGTTCTGGGATTTTGGAGGCTTATTTTCTGCCTCAGTATTTTGTATTGGAAGGTCAAGAAGAATGAGACGTGGTCTGACTAGAGGACAGGTTCTGGGAACTCTCTAACCCAGCCCTGAAACAGTCTCTCACTGCATTCTGCACTAATGGCCTAGTGTCGGTCTTCAGCACTGAGCAAGCTGCTGCAGAAGGGTATTGCACCACGACCCATTTGTGTTAAGTAGTGTCATCCTGCCCTGTAGCAGGCTTCTCCTGCTGGTTTTGATAGGAACGGTAGTCATAATCTGCACCGCTGCTAGCTTCCAAGGAACTGTTGTGCTGCTGAGCAAAGATGAGCCTGCAGTCCCTGTACCTACTGTGTTGCTTTTATTAGGACTACTACATTAGAGCCTTGGTGACCAGACCAAATAGGGCATAGCTGAAATGGTTCCAGGGAAAGGAAGCATCACAGAGAAGATAATAGCAAAGCAAAGCATAGATTCCAGCTTTCATATGTCTCAAGCTACTGCTGTAGCTACTAGGCCAGATTCCTGAGCACTCTGAAAGTTCTTTTTCTTAGGAAGGCAGGAACAAGGGTGGAATTAAAAGCTGGCTGTCAGTGGGAGAATAAAAGCTACCAGGCCAGCAATACTTTGTAGTTGGGTTTTTTGACTGAAGCCATAACCAGTTTTATACTGATGAAAGATGTGGGGTTTACACTTTGGATAGCCTACTACTGAATGGGCATAAATAACTGTGCAAGTTCTGCTTGTATAAAATTGGAGAGACCAACTCTAATTGCACAGGGCCAGTTTGATCTGTGTGCTTTCCTTAATCTCCTGTAGAAAATACCATTAAGGATACCAGACCAAAGGGAATTTTCTGGATGTAAATTCTGGTTACTGCAAACCAGACTACAATGTATGGGGCACATAAAACTGTCATCAAACCCATCCAAACAGTACTGTTTTCATTACGTTGTTTGCAGGTGGATCTGGTGAGAGTGGACAGAAGCATCCTGGGGTTTCTGCTCACTTCTAAGATGGGACAACCCACTTTTAAATAATTTCTTTTACATATTCAACAGTACTTATACTGTCTTTTAGTATTGCAGTTTCTCACACCACCTATTTGCTTTTTGTTCAAGTGACTACTTGAGATTTAATTGCAGCAGTCAGTCTGTGGACAGAGTACAGGGCAGATATTGAGGCGTACTCAGAGCTTGCGTCTTGCTAGGCAAAGAGTCTCCTCCCCAGTGCCAGGAATACACACAGAAGTAACCAACTAATGCTCCTACATTGCCAAGAAGAATAAAAGAGCACATTTGCTAAGAAGGGAAACTTCTAATAAATACTAAAGGGATAAAAATATAATATAAGGTTAGGTCAAAACATTAGTAGTTGGGCAGTGTGGATCCTAGTAACAACTGAACATTTTATAGCAGATATTATGAAGGTTAAAACTGTCAGCTAATTATAAATATTGACTTCTTTTACATAAGGAAACTGCTGTCCAAAGCTAGCATGTTCAAGTGATCACTAAGTAAGTACCAGTTAGAGCTAGTGACTGTAGAGGATTAGGCTTAGACACAACTATTCCTGCTTTGGGGCCGAGGAATGTGCTAGGTGCTCTCCCAAGGTCTCTTCCAGTCTTACTTTCCAAGACTTGGTAATGTCCATGCCCTTACAATGGGAACTTTCTTGAGTTTCTAGAACAGTGAATAATACATTTGCATTTCCCAGGGGCATAACAAGAAGCTAAATCAAGCAATATCATCAATCTATCTTTGCTATTCAAATAATGTTAGAGCTCTGAATTTCACCAGCTGGGTTAAAAATTACAAATTCGGAGTTCTTCAGGTTTGCCTTTGGGATTCTAAAACTGGATTCTAAAAGTTCACATGGTTGCATGGGAACCCTGAGGACAAGGAAATTCCTTTTTTCCCTTAACAGAATCTCTGGACACCTCAGAAACTATAACACAAATTGCCACCACGGGTGCATGATCTGTTGAGATCCCTGTAAGTGAAGTAGTAAAGAGGCAAAAGTTACTGTACCCAACAACTACCAAGGGACTGTGGGGGCTTTGGCACATCAGACTTTCCTTCATAGCTAATGAAATGGTCTGAGCACAGTGAGCTCTGCGTGCCTGCAGAGGTGCTCAGAGCACTCACCTGCACAGGTTCAAGGCAGACTTTCTTAGGCCAGTATTCCCTATTCCCCTTTGGCTGAGGGAGTCAAAACTGGAGAGGGTTGAAACTCAAAACTGAAGTATATTACCTATCACTATAGCAGTTTTTAACCCTGTCAAAAAAGGTGGCCCAAAGGAGGGACATGGGTGGCACTTCAGCTGAGATCTTTCTTGTGTCATTCTTCTGTGCATGTTTTCTTCAGCCTTCCAAATCCTAGGCTGCAGTCTGTATCTCCCACAGGTCTCCCTCACTGCTTCCTGCCAAGCCTTGTTCCATAGCCAGCTGCCAGTGGGCTGCCTCCATTCAGGCCATGTTCCTGTGGGAAGCCCTTCACAAACTAATACTGTAATTGCCAAAGAGCAGATCATTTTCCAACAGTTCAAGAGAGGCTGAGCAGTAATGAGGAAACCTGTTAATTACTGCTTGAGTGGGATTTTGCTGGGGAAGTAGAATGAAACTGGTTGATCAGAGCTAATTTGCAGACATGGGCCAGCTGTTGTCTATGGGCTATGTGTGCACAGTTGACAGAGCTCTGGAGTGAGTTGTCTTCATGCCTTGAAGACAACACCAAAGTGAGCTTTGCACCTTACCCTCACCCTGCCAAGTGGTATCCAGATAGACAATGCATATTGAGAGTTGGGCTTCTTTCAGAATAAGCATCCCTGCCCAGCTTTAAGCAAATCTCTTCATGTTCAGCAGAGAAGCGTGTGGCCTGCTCTTGTGAGCCATTTAGGAATGTAGAACTGTGCATGGATATGTTAATGGATAAAAACACTAACTAAGAATATGCAGGAAGATGTCATAACCCTTTTGGAGGGAATCTGTGGGAAGTTTATTAGTGCACGGAAGATCAATCTGTGAGAGATGAGAACTGGGTAAAGTTGTCTTAAGGAGAATGGTGATGACAAAACCAAGCTACAAGTATGTGCAAGGTGTCACTGGCTTCTTATTATTGCTGTTGGGTAATAGCATTTGGGATCAGGATCCCCTGAACTCAGCCCTGCAGGCTGGCCTTGCCCTGATGAGTTTACAAGCTGAGACATCAGGTTCATGCTGACTTATGTTTAAAAAATGTGGACCTAATAAATTACCAGGTTCAAATAATTTGCATTCCAGTGGGATAAGGGAGCTCCCAACTTGCTGGATGCTGACACCAGATTCATCCTTTCTGCAGTATCAGTAATGGGCAGAGTCTGTTTATGCCACCTACAATATAATATTTACACTTCTTGCGTGGCACCAGAATTTTGTTTCATTATCAGGCCTTTTAACAACACTCCTGCTGGTTCTCCCTAATGACTCCTGACTGTGCTAACAAGTACAGCGTGTGCAGTGTGGCACATCTTAGGGACATAGACAAGGGGCAGCGGACAAGCCAGTGCAAGTGAAATGTTTTGTGTTGCTGGCAACTTGTTCATGTTTGAAGATCTCGTGTTAACACAGCTTAAAAAAAGAGAGTTATCAACCATGAAAGCATCACTCATTCAGTTCGGCCTCAACCAAATTATGGGGACTGACTCTTATCATTAGGACCATGGTTTCAACCTGGGGTGGCAGCATTCACTGAATACAAACATTCCTGCCTTACCCTCCTGTGAGAGGGGAGCTGAGCCCTGTGGAGCCTGTTATAAAAGACAGTTTGATGGAATAGGCTGAACTAGCAAGATTTATAAATAAAAGAAGATCAAGAGAACTGTACATAAAACAGCCCATGCCAAACTAACCTAATTACTCTCTATGGTGAGGTCAGTAAGAGAGCTGATAAAACAAATGTATATGACATTTCTATCTATTCAGACATTTGAAAGTTGTTGATAAAAATCTCCTATCAAAGGGCTGGACTCTTTGACTGCTCAAGCTTCATAAGAAGGTCCCATGTGTTGAAACAGATGAGCAAACAGGAGGTCATTCTTGGGGCTGCCGGGTTCTTACGGCGGTAGGCTGCTTGCAAAGACCCTTAGCATAGTTTCCCAGCTCCCCAGTGACTAAGAGCAAGGCTACATGCAGAGTAAAGGTGGCTTTTATGACACATCAGAAATTCTGTTAACTTCAAAGAATCTGCTAGACAATTCCTTCAAAAAGCACAAAACGTGAGGGGAATGGGCTAGAAAATGGTTGATGGGAGGTAATGTGGGGAAAATATGAAGTACTTGAAAATCACAAAGTCACAGAGCTGGCAGTGTTTAGAGAAGGCATGGAATGTTCTAGCACTCTCTGGGCCTTTGGGATCCTTGTTGGCAGGAACTATAGTAGAGCAAGCAAAGTAAAACAACATTCTATAAATGTTTGGCCATAATGTGTGGAGCCTAATCTTAGCCCTGTGTGCAGCCTTTTATACTGACTTTGGTCAAATAATTGAGAAAACTTGGACACAAGACAGAAACAGGAGGGGCAATTTACCTTGGATAAGAGGGTATGTACAAACCGAGCCATGTGCTGCTTGAGCCTCTAGCACTAGTGTTTTTTTCTTGTTGTGGCTTCTGCTGGCATATTTTACCTTGTAGCTTGGGGGCAGAGAGTAGGGGTGTGCACACAACTCAGCTGACATGCAGGGATTTGTTCAGTCTCCATAACCTTTAATTTGGAGTAAGAGCGTGCATGCACAGCACTGAACAGCAGTGCCTGCCTCCTAAACAGCTCCATGCTTACACACACCACAAACCTTAGTAGGATTTAGGAACAGATCAGTCTCCCTGATACATCAGCATCTCTGTAGAGCTGCCAGCTGAGGCTGGGACAGAGACCTCCAACTCATTTCCAGCTGGCTAAAAAATCCTCTCAGATGGAAATGACTTTCATACCAGAATTAACCTGGGCTGGTTTCAGACCAATATCTTAAAGACATACAGATTTTCTACTACCTTTTGAATCATCCAGTCCCCCAACAGGGAACTTTAATGCCAGTGCAGCATCTGCTGTAGAATATTTATATTCAGGGCTTCCTGTGTGAAGCTCTGGATGGATGTGATTACTGAACATGTTGGAAAAAGGACAGTTTACTGCCTGGCTTTTATTTCTAGCTATTTTGTATTTCTATGCAAGAAGCTTATATGCCATGTTGTAAACGGCTGGTTTTCTTGTATGATGTCTCTCTTTTTCTCATTCTCTTAATGGGCTTCTCGCTAAAACTGACGTTTCAGCAGCATTCCCATTATTAGTTATGATGCCAGTAAATGGAGGTCTCAGTAGTGGGTGAAATTTAAATTGGGTTTGAAGAGCATTCAAATAATTCAGTGCTTTACTTTCATTTGGTGGTTCAGTTTGCACAGTGTATGATTTAGTTATTCACATTTTAGTTACTGTGTTGATGTTGTTTAGCAAAGACCTTGTTTTGCCTGGAACCCGACTACAGCTCTCAGCCAGTCTAATGTTGTTTACTGTAGCTAGCATGAAACTAATGTTTTGTTCTCTGGGTTCCTGTTTGATGTTATAAGCCGAGTCACACGAGCTAGTGCAGGAATCATTTCCATTTTGCTTTCTGCTGCTCACATGAAAAACAGCTAGCAGTGGAAAAGGACCTATTTCTGAGCATAAATATTAGGTATGCTTTGCTCTGGGAGTTTGTAGTAGTATAGTATCTTGGATATGGCTTTACTTTTCCAAAGAGTGAACTTCAGCAGCAATTGATCTGAAACAGGCAATCCAAATCTGTGTTGTGAAAGAAGTCTGCAAAGTTCACACCCTTTCCCTTAGACATCTTCAATCATCGTATGAAAAATTCTGACTGGGAAGAAGTTTTCATAACTGAGGCTTACATGAGTCTTGGTAAATACCTCCTAGTAAAGAATAAGCTTAATAGTAAATACCAGTCAGCATTGTCTAGAGGCACCAGAGTTCTTAGTTTGTATTTCTGGATGTCAGCAATGACTTTCTGCATTTACTTCATTAGCTGTAAAATGAAGACATACATACCATTATCCCAGTCCAGCCTGGGATAAGTTCCACTCACATGCTGGCTTTGTCAGACCAAGTCGGCTCCCATCAATTCCACATCTGCCTTCAATGTGTGCCAGGGGTCTCATCCAAGACTCCACTAGAGTGTCCACTAGAAGCTGCAGTAGGCTCCATTCCTCTGACTGGTGACCTGAGTACATGAGTAGGGTAGATTCTCCTCGAAAGGAGATGCCATCACAACCCAGTGTAATATCATCACTTGGTGCTGTCATGGCATGATAACATTAATTCATGATGTTGTGGAGCAATGCCCGTTTAGCATGATGGAGCAGTGTCTCAGGAGAACATCTAAATACCTCCATATGTACACTGCATTCTCATGTCAGGTTTGGGATTGACCTGAATATGGATGTTGGATTATGCCCTGTGATGTACATATGGGAAACACAGAATGAAAATACTTGAGCCAAAATCATCTGGTTGCTTACCTTGTCAGTCACTCCCATGGAACCACTTCTCTTACCTAAACAGAAGCTTGAAACAGAAAAATTAAATACTGTGGGCCTGATTTACTTTCTTTTATGTGCATGTAAATCGGGATGAATTCCAGTGAATTCAGCAATAGGTAAAGCATCTGCCTGCGAGAGCAGACTTGCGCTCCTGAAATACTGAAAAGACAGGTTTTAACCTTTGGTTTAACACAAAGGATATCCCAAGCTATTAATAGGATGCATTTCATTTTTGCCCAGTAGCCTAATTAAGAGATAATTCATACTTGAGGAGAAAAGGAAGCAATTTGATTTACAGTATCTTATGTGATTAAATCACCAGGGAAGAGAGAGAAGGATTTGAGATGGAAGGGGGGAGTTTTAAAACGTATCATTTGTGAAGAATGGAATCTCTTTCCTCCAACAACCCTCTTGCCACTGTGTTCACATCTTAAAAAGGATTCACTGACTTTTATTTATTTGCCTAAACTACTGATTTCTCGTCTTGCAGGGTGGCTTCAAAATCCAATGTGAACTTTTTAAGGCACCTAATGATCCATTCTATTATCCCCCAGGACAATGCTAGTTCCAGTGATTTCATGGGGAACTGATTCGGAAAATACCCTTTTTCTCTCTTGCAGTCCCCTAGGCCCTAGAATCATGTTGATATCTGGATGCCTCTTTTCTTTGCAACAGTATGATGGGAGCCACAGTTGGCAAACAGACCTGGAGTGAGGGTTGATTGGGGAAACGGATTCACACTTGTAGCCCAAACAATGTTCCTACGGAATGGCTCAGTTTCTATGCCAAAGATGAGACCTTATTGTCAGATGGTTTAAAAGCAGTGCAGATGCACAGGACTCTTTGCCCTTCTATCTAAGCTTATAATACTGCTATTTTTTTCAAAAGCCCTCTGTATTGATTTTCATTTTGTGATAAACATGCTTCCAAACTTAGATAGACTTGAGAAACTGTAAGCCAATACCAACAGAAAGTATCACGGGGCTTATAAAATAGTGTTCACAGATACTGTTGTTGAACTAATAAAGAGGCAATTCAGAATGTAATAAAGCATTGCAAACTTTGGCCATCAACTTCAGTCAGAAGTTGTGCATGTATGAATCTGAGTGAATTGTGCCATGTGATGACAGTGATGGTTTTCATCTCTGCATCTTGGTGCTTTAGAGGTGTCCAAACATTTTACTGACTGGAAAATTGTGGCACTACATAACCAAAGGATTTGCCTAAGGAAACACAGATTATTTCTGATATAATTAGGGCTTGAAATAAGGTCTCCTGATACTCTTAGTTTAACCGTTATAGCCTAATGTAGAGAAAATATCACAACAGAGCTGCTGCACCCTTTCTTCCTAAAACAATACTGCCAGAGCCTAATCCCATTCCATGTCTATCTGGAGTATCTCTTCCAGTTCCTTCTCTACAGGACTGAGGGCAGAATGGACATTGAGATCCTTACTCTTTTTCAAACCCCTCTATTGCACTACAAGCCAAAGGGAGCTTAGGCTGGTTTGAAGGCAAAAGTACATTAATCACACTGAAAACTCCAGTCTTTCCTGAACCCGGGGTAAGACAGGATATTGCTGCCCGGTTTCAGGAATGATTTGACACATGGCACAGGAGGAGGGTCTGGATTTGGCAAAAAACATTGCCACCAGACAGAAAACCCTACACTAAACTGGGATGTGGCAAGCTTCAAGGACTGTACAAACCAAGTGGCTACCTCTGCTGGGACATGGCAGGAGCCATTTTGGCAAGGTGGGAGAATTGAGAGAAAATAATTAACTATCTGAAGGAAAGTAGTACATATATTCTCACCTGAATGCCCATTTTTTGTTCTGTGACCTTTACTTTCATTGCTAGCACCATTCATTACTTAATTTTGCCTGTGTCCAGCATGCAGGTCCACTTGTCAGCTTGACGCACAGACTGCATTATGGTCTGGCAGCGGGTGGTGTGAGCACTGTAGAGGGAAGGTGTGATTGGGTTGTGTTTGGTTTTCAGTGTATGTCACTTCTCAAGTGCTTCGCTTGAAGCAATAGGGTGATACCCAGTGAAAGATGGAATGTGCTTGGGAACAAGAGAAGTGATGGGGATGGTTAAACAAGGAATGCATTCACCACTGTGTGTTTGGCTTCACCTTTTCCTGTCCCTTTTATGCCCCTCCCTTACACCCACAGACGTGGAAGGGCCTGACCCACTGCTGTTCTCACTGGTCTTTTTGCTGCAGTTGACACTTCAGCCCTGCCAAGTGCTTGCTACATTAAGCCTATGGGCATGCTTGAATCATGAGCTACCTTGGCCATAATTCAGGGAGCTGTGGCAGATGTCTGTCTTCTGGAAAAATGCCACAGCCACCCACAGCTCATAGAAGAATTAACCTTGGGAGATGCATGCAATTGCACTAGAGACATGTGTAGTGCATCTCTTCCAGCTGTAATAATGTCCAGCGTCTCCTTGGGAGGACATACCTTCTAGGAAGCACTTCTTTGTGGGCTCCTTGTTTAGTCCACATTATAAGGAGTGCTTTAGAGGTGATGTGACCAGTTTCCAGTGTTCCCCATGGAATATTACCATGCAACATTTTAACAATATGTTGTTGCTGCCCAGTGAGCTGCACACACTGTGATTCACCATCCTTTAGCTTGGAAGCGGTGTGCCAGTTGAACATACCCTTCTCTTTTTGATGTTTCGGTGTTTGCTGTAGCTGCCTGTTTTTCTGTAAGGCTAACTGGGATGAACAGGCCAGAGAGGTTTTTCTGTCATTTTGGAATAGCCTGATTGGTAGCACTGAGAAGATCAACATGACACAGGAAGACAGAGACTCTTGCTTTAAAGGAGTATTTCAGATGTGGGAACAGAGAGAAGTGGAGACATGTAACATTGGAAAGGAGAAAGAAAAAAAGAGAGAATTTGGCTTGGTAGAGCCAGGGAGACTGAGGGAAAAAGCCAGGAGATTTGAGGAGAGACAGCACTGTCACCTCATCTTTGGACTTCAGAGATCAGTAGGGCAGGTAAGAAAAAGAGAGGAAAGATGAATTATTGGAGAAAGGATGCAGAGGAGTAGGATACAGATTCGGGGGGGGGGGG
>NW_009936133.1:0-7998 GCF_000696875.1 Nestor notabilis | reverse complement strand
GAGGAGGAGGGAGAGAAAGGAGTTGGGGGGGGGGGGGAAGGGAAGAAAATGTCTCTTAAAATAGCAAAGAATTCACAAAGTTTAGCTTATATCATAAAATCAGGACTATACATTTTTGCACTTCTCCAGAATAAGTAGCAGGATAGATTTAGATCCTTCAAATACTAGGTGTTTAGGAGCTACCTCTATGTGGCCAGAAAAGAAGGCAGTGGTTGTATCAGAATATGTCAACTGTATGCATGGTGAGAAAGCAAGCAAGCTGGCTCATGTATAGCGAGCAGCTGTGCAGAAACTGTCTTTGTACCTCTGTAGAGAACTACCAAGACCTCTGCTTGGGAATGCAAAGAGTCTGCTTTGTAAACCTAGAAACAGAGGCATGTTCTGATTTAAGGCTACTGCAGTTCTGCCTTGATGCTTCCACTTCCACCTCGAGGGGAAGAAAACAAGTGCCAGAATGATTTAAAGACAGAATATCAACCCACACTGCTGCAGGCCTGCTTTCCACATTGCTTTCCGCATTTTCTTGCTTTTATAGTTTTAGCTCTTGTTCCAAGAGAAGGACGTCTGTGTGCGTGTGTCTGTGTGTGTGAGCTTCCTTCCACAACTCACACGCAAAATCAATGGCTGAAATTCTTCAGACAGACATTGGTAGAAATTTTCAGAACCTTGTGAAGCTTCTATCTTATCTCTGTCTAATTCTCCCCACCCCCCATCAAAAAGGCAGCACTTTGTGGGCAAATTTGCTTTTGTGACTTTATTTTTGGTGTCCCTTTCCTTTCTGTCATTTGCATTCCAGCCAAAGGCGAGGGGGGGAGATAATCTAGAATGAGGCACAGCTCTTCAGAATTGCAAGACCTTTGTTCAGCCTCTCCTGTGCTACAAATGTCTTGTTTGATGTTAAGAACATCACTTCATGTGACCCATATCTCAGTTTCCTTACTGTAATGTGGGAATTACACTTCTTGTTATCTCGGAAGTGGTGGGAAGAGAAATCTGTTAGAGACTGTGAGATGCTCAAGAGCTATGATGAACATTAGGCAAATATGCAAGCTGAAGGGCCTCAGATCCCTTTCCATGGATTTTATTCAGACCCCCATGTGACAAACAAGTGCCATGTTCACAACCCCAGGGGGGGACGCAGGAGTCCTGATGTCTGGGTGGGTCTTTAAACCCATGTGGAAATTTGAGATGGAGCGTGACAGTAGCAGCATTCGGCTTTACAGGCAAAGCAGCACAGAGTGGTGCCAATATCTTTATTTGAAGAACTCCCTGAGACACAGCTAAAACAGATTTTCTGTTAAATCTGTTGCATTCACAACTGCAGAATGTTATGATCTAGCACAAAAGTTTTTATAGCTACTCAAATATAATAGAGGAATCCCACGCTCAGGCCTATAAAACCTTTTATAGAAGAACCCTCCCTTACTGATTTCCTACATGTAATTCCTGCGAATCGGCAGCTATTTCTGTATCAATAGGGCATTTAAACATCATGCAGGAATGTTGGCAATGCTGTTCTGGATGCAGTAGAACCTATTTGATTAATGGATTATTTTAATTTGTTTACCCTATAATTGAAACCTAATTAAAATATTGTTTGGGGGGGAAATTTAGAAACACATGGATGAAGTTTAAATAATTGCCAGTCACATCTTTAGCTCCAGAGCAGAGTGCTTTCTTTTCTAATGTGCTGCTTTATTCTGTCTCCCAGCTACGCTGCAGCATGCTCTTTGCTGGTTTACAAACTGTAACGTACAATGATGGGCATGACTATTCATAGATTCATAGAGCTGAAGATTGTAAAGGACGATTAGATGATCTAATGCAACCTCCTGCTTAGCAAAGACCAGACCCCTGTATTGAGTCCAGTAACTTGGTGTTCGGATCTTCCAGAGAGACACCTGCTCTTGATGTGGGGAATTCAAAAAGCAAATAAATCCTGGACAGCTCTTCCAGTATTTAATCATCCTTACAGTTAGAAACCCCCCAGTTTCTTGTCTTACCTTGTTTCTAATTTGAATTTTTTGCTTTTAAATTCTAGCCGTTGGTTTTCTTATAATATGTCTTTTTCCACTAGATTCAGAAGCCCTTAAAAACCTCTGTGTTTTCATGTTAAAGGTACTTGTATGATCTAATCAAATCTCCTTTAGGTCTTCTTCTGAATTTAATAATAAGAAAAATCTATTTATCTTGTAGAAGCACTTCCAGGCCCCAGTCACAGAGCAAGGCCCTGAGGAACTGGCAGGTTTTATGGCTCAGTTTTTAGGAATCTGGAGTTCGCTCTTCTCTGTCACAGATTTCTGGCATGTCCTTGGGCATGTTGCTCAGCTCCTTTGTTTCTTTGGTGCTCACCTACAGGATGGGAATACCATGAGTATATATTCCTCCACAGAGTATATATGTTAGCAACTGTAAAGTACTGGGGGAACAATATCAGTCGCTGTGCTAAGCACAGTAGAAGCACTTAACAGCAAGGCAATCCTAAATCATTGCCCAGCTAAAGGGAAAAACCCATCTCTGTTAGATGTGGGTCAAGGTTGAGTATCTCCTGCACTGAACTCTGAAACAAGTGCTGATTACTGGTGTGAAGTAACTGTGTTTTAAATTAAAGCAATAGTGAGGCATAACTACATTAGGTAACTAAGTGCAATGCTGTGTGACTTGCTATGATGCTGACCTCAGCTGTTTTACCCTCACATTGTGCAGAACTACGGTTGGATTCTGAAGATAAATGCTTCAATGGCAGATGGCTTGGGCTTGGGCTAAACTGAATGCTCCCATATTATTAGTTTTTTGTCACATCAGATCTGTACTTTGAGTACAGGTACAGATAAAAGCTGGAGGAAAGTACTGTCTTCTGCTGTGCCAGCTGCCTCCAGAGCAACTGTGGGACTACACCAGATTTTGCATAGTGGCCCATCAGACCTTTGGCAATGAAGCTGTGTCTTTACAGAACTGTAAAAGTTTACAGTCCTGGATAAGGCTTCACATCCCTTTACTGAAAGCAAACAAAATATTAAAATTAAGTCAACAGGCACATCCCAATTACCCTTCCAGAGTAGGCTTCCAGTCATGTCCACAGCCTCTGTGCATGTGAATAGCACCCAGAAAGATCTTGAGACTTGTCAGTTTGAGATGGAGTGTATGTACTTTGTAGATTGTCTAGAAAACGTATATATGTATATATATTACAAAATCAGTGTTGAAGGAATCAATTCCAGTTGTGGACTTAGAACAGACCTTTGCCTTGGCATGACATCAGTTTGGGCAAAGAACCTGTATGCTTCTCAAAACGTCCACTCTGCGGGCTCTGTAATGTAAGGCCAGCACGGGCCCTGAAACATGCAGATAAGTGCCTCTTGGAGACAGATAGGAAATGATTTTGGAATAGCTTTTGTCTTGTCCCTGTGATGCTTCTCTTTCCTGTCCATGGTGGTATCCTCAGGACACCTTTTTGCTCTTACTTGCAGGGTTTTATTTGCTCCACTCAAAAACTCAGCAAATATCTGATGCTGTTTCCTTTCTCCTTGGGCTCTTAAAGCAATGTGGCTTTCCATGGTAAGTGCAACAGTTACTGGTACGTTTTATCAACATTAAGTGCATTATTTTCTTCTCTTTCTGAAACACTAATATCTGACATCAAGCAACCCTATACATCATTAGCTGAGTAGCTCAGGCTTAAGAACCCTCGGTAAGAACAAATCTCAAGTCGGGATGAGTATTAGCTATTATCATTTGCTCATTTTTAATTACCTCTTCCCCTTATTTGTCTCCCTTTAATGGTATGTCAACAACATTTTCTAACCTCTCTATCAGCAACTGATTTGTCAAGACTGTAGGTACACATTTGCTCCAGTAACAGGCACATGTTTAGCCATGGGGAGCAAAACTGCACTACCAATTATGCAAGTGTGGACCTGGCCTATTTCCATGAAAGTGCTTCGGGTTTAAAGTGATGTATTTGTTCTGCTGAACAAATGTACTAAGTGTGCATGTACCAAGCCAGGTCCTTGTGCCAATCTGCCTTAAGTTGAAGCCTGTGCCTCAGGACACAGACTCAGTTTCAGAAATACATAAGCAGCAGTGTTTCACTGTAAAGTACTAAGAGAGGGCAAGGAGCAGCCTTCCTGCCTAATTCCTCTCAGTCACTCGGTCTACAGGGATGGGATGTGCTTTGTGAGGACAGTGTGGGTGACTGTTCCTTCTCATCAGTGTACTGCGTGACAGCAGAAGCAGGGGAAGGCTGAACTTGGTTTACCTGAAGAAGTAAGGAAAGAAACATGTCCATGCTGTTACTGACTGCCAAGGCTCATATTTTCCCTGTGAAACGATCAGTCTGGGGAGAATTAAACCCACACCTTCTCTAGTATTCACCTGCATTTGCAAATAAATCAGCCATAAGAACAACTCAGACAGCTGCCTCCTACATGGCTTCTCCACTAAAAGACGTGGGAGAACGGCAGTGGTGCTGCCTGTTTTGCTGCAGCCTTGTCAGCAAAGTTATGGTTACAGGTAGAATGCTGAATTTCAGTGTCTTGTATAGATTATGGTGCTTTCAATGCGACTTTAGGTGGATTCAAACTTGCTCTGAGAACCTATGCTGACATATTACAAGCCAGTCTGGAGGCTGTGGCTTGAACTCTGTGTTCAAGCCCGTGTTTCTGTGCCTTGGTGGTGGGTGCTTGGTGCTGCACGTTAGTGTTTCAAACAGGCCAGGGTAGCAGCACCTGGTGCAGAAAATGTGAAGGATGCTGTATGTAGCAATGCTGTCTTTCCTGTCATTCTCAGCAGAGTACCAGGTAGAAGGTGACTCCACTGATTTGCTTCCTTCCCTAGGGCAGCGTTGATTTTGCAAAATGTTGGCATAAGGTCTTATAATACATAGTCTTATACAGGCTCTGGATGTTACTTTCCTATGCACAGCTTGCTGGAGCATTTTAACAGTGATAGTAAAAGAAGCCGCCTGATGAATGCGTATACATTTGTGTCATGAGAAATGAGCTTTGGTGAGGTGACAGGGTTAATATAGCAGCATGTAAGTGTGAATCCACACTCACACTTTTCCCTGCCATGTATCCTGGCTAATTTCATGATTTTGTCCCTTTACATTTAAGACTGTTTCCAAGTGGCTTGCCACAAACCAACCTACCAATGTATGCATTGCAGAGAGTACAGCTACATGTACCACATAGTCATTGTAGAATCATAAAATGGTTTGGGTTGGATGGGACCTTGCCATAGGCAGGGACACCTTCCACGAGAGCAGGTTCCTCCAAGCCCCATCCAAGCTGGCCTTGAACAGTGCAAGGGATGGGGCAGCTACAGCTTCTCTGGGCACCCTGTGCCAGCGCCTCAGCACCCTCACAGGGAAGAACTTCTACCTAATGTCTAATATTAATCTCCTCTCTGGCAGGTTAAAGCCATTGACCCTTATCCTGTCCTTACAGACCCTTGCAAAAAGCCCCTCTTCAGCTTTCTCGTAGCCCCTTTAGGCACTGGAAGCTGCTCTAAGGTCTTCCCAGGGCCTTCTCTTTTCCAGGCTGAACAAGCCCACCTCTCTCAGCCTGTCTCCATAACAGAGGTGCTCCAGCCCTCAGAGCATCTTTGTGGACTCCTGGACCCACTCCAAAAGGTCCACATCCCTCTTGTGTTGGGGCTCCCGAACTGAACACAGTCAAAAGCATTTGAAATAACAAAAACAGCTGCACAGCACTAAAACAAAATGTTCATCTCAGCAGTGCAGGATTGCTCTTTATAATATCAGGGACATAGCAGGCAGGGGTTTACTGTTAACAAACCTAAACAGCAACATTTGAAAATAATTACTTGACATCCAGAGGTCCACTCCTACTGTAGGACTACAAGATCAAATTTTGCTCTGAAAGATACTGATACCTGGATTAAAACAAAACCGTTTTAAGGATTTTGAAGAGCTACATCTCAAATAAATCACCCACACTGTTATGAACACATCAGGATACTGTGCCTGCACTGGCGAGTTGCTCTGCACACGTGCACAGTTCAAGCAGGACAGGCTGGAGCATCCAGCGTTGGGGCTGCTGCATACATGTGATGCATTCACAATTGTAGAGCAGCCAGCTGCTGGATGCCAGGCATTTGGGAAGGCATTTGATAGCTGTGACAATACACAGTTATATCCCTGGGCTTTTCTTACAGGACAGAGGATCAGACTGGGATTTTTCTGCATTATGCATATTATAAAGGACATCTGACAATTGTAATGTTGCCTCCTAGACCCTGGGTATCCTGTTAGAATAGAAACCCAAAATCTGGACCCTGTGGGGCCCATATCTTGAATTAAATTTTATGTGTTAGACAGATGCTAACCCACGTCCTCTGGGAATGAAAGTATGGATGTAACAGACACCGGAATTTGTCTTTCAAGAGTTTGGAAAGCCAAATTCTGCACAATGTAGAGTGTTTACTATCTGCTGCCGCCTCTGCCAACAGTGGACAAGCTGTTTATCCCATTGTCGATTTGTTTCCTGTGTATACACTAGAGATTATCCACTCACCACTGCTGAAACACATGTGGGGGTTGTAAATTGGAAACTTGTGCATGACAGGTCAGTAACTGATTTTGACTGCAACAGCTCATGCAAACCTGGCTCAAACTGTGCGGTAGGTACAATTGAAAGACAGGATACAACATCATGTCCTGAAGAATGTGCAGATAAGTCATAGTTAGCACATGGTGTAGGAGCTAGAGAGGGAATACCGACATATTTCTTAATATTTTATTGAAGTATTAAGTTACTCATGTCCATCTATGACATCTCAGGTTGGTGTCTGATGGTTTTGCAAGTCTAATTTTCTGGATTTGAGTGTGGGGTTTACTGCTGATGTCCAACATGAATTGTTTCTCTGCTCATTAAAAACCAGAATTGTCTCTCTGGACCAGCTTGAGCTGGAGTTGATGCCTCAAATCCTCATTGTGTCCATTTGTATATCAGTGATCTTGACTGCATGAAATTTGTGGTGCCTAGATCTGACCACATGAGTTTAGGCAGCGCTTTTAGATACTTGGAGTCTGTGTCTGGGCCTGTGTAAGTCCAGAATGGTTGCTCACCACCAGAAATAAAGGATGGAGTAGAAGAAAACCCCTCCTGCAAACCAGGCCATGGAGTGCTTCAGAAAAGTGACCTCTGCCTATCAAAATCCTCCCTTCCCAAGCTGAAAGGCTTTTAAATCTCTGTGCGGGGATCCAGACTGCCCAGGGCTCCTGTCCTCCTGCTGCGCCTTACTGGTTTGGGGAGCAGGACCAAGGAGTCTTTGCTGATGTATGTATAAAGGCTGATGTACAGGTTGTGAGGCTCTTCCTCAAGACATCAGTGCAGACACTGGCCGTTCTCCCACTATACCTTTCTGGAGTTAGAGGGCACTAGCTACAAAGGGCCAGCGATTGTCCAGGTTTAGGCCATCTAGGGAGACAAGAGCATGTGGTCGGTGTTCCTGCCTCTGCATTTGCCAGCTGGCACTGTGACGTGCTAGTGGCCTGTTTCAATGGAGCTGAGCAACTTGCGTTTGGATTTGGAGAAGATGAAATTCCACTGCAGCTATCTGGGAGTGTTGCAAAATCCAGGCCTTGAGAAGTCTGGCTTAGAAACCCTGCTGGGTTTGGGCTGTGTTTATTAATTATTTGAGTTTTTAGCCTGCCCTCTCCTTGTGCTCAGGAATGCTCCCCAAGTCATAGTGTGCTTTACAGAAAAGATACAGAGCTGCTGTTGTTATTACTTAACGTAACTGGAGCTTCTCATACGCTGATCTGTCTCTGGGAAGTGGCCCTAAGGAAAAACGCGGTACCCGGAGAGCAGGACAGGGACCGATCCGCACGGATAACACTGGCGGGAACGTGGGAAGGAGCCCGCGAGGTCCCGCCTTGGTCGGGAGGGGAGGGGCTCACCCGGGAGGCGCCTGCGTTTGCCCCACTGTGGGGGGACAGGGCACAGATCGTTGTGGGGGGCGCTGGTGGCTGAG
>NW_009936132.1:26962-38000 GCF_000696875.1 Nestor notabilis | reverse complement strand
GGCCCCTGCGCCTCGCCTCAGCGGGTGTACCCGTACCCACGGACACGCGTGTGCCACGCAACACCGCGGGGCTTAGGGCCGAAGGAGCACGTCCCATCTCTGCTGTAAACGGCTGCTCGAATCATGGGCTAAGGGAGTTTTACTGCGGCAGCTTGAATACGTTACAGAATATTTTTAACATCGAAGAGGAGAATAATTGTGTCTTTCCTAAAGCATTTAAGGCCTCTCATGGAAATAATGATTTACATTTTTGCAACATTGTAAGAAGCGAGAGGAAAAACGTAGACGCCCTGGTCGTTAGCCCTGCCGTTACAGAGACACAGCGGGTTTATTCTCCTCACACACTGACTTTAATTGCACCTTGTATTTTACAACAGATCAAGTCACAGTTACCGTGTATCTATATAATACAAATATTGCTCTGAAAAACAACCCCAAAACAACAACACTCCAAATCAATATAGCACATGTAAAACCAAACCAAAACGAAACAAAAAAACCCAACCAACCCAAAACCCCTGTGGATGGATAATGGTGCAGTGTTGTACAGTGGGGCATTTAAGAGTATAAATTTTCTCAATGCTTAAAAAACTACATCGCTATTTGTATGAAAATTTTCATCCCGAAAGACAATCCTTCTCATCTTTCTAATTTTTTCCTGTTCTTTATAATTTTCCACAAAACAATAGCAACAAACCCAAGCACAATAGTGTATATATACACACATAGACATATATTGCAAAAATAGGGTAATTACAGTGAGTCATAAAGTGATTAGGATATTGATATTGAAATAAAGGAAACCTTAGTGGCAGGTTTAGATGCAAAATAGAAAGTAGTAACTTGTTTAATTACTTAAAGGCTTTTAAGAAATCATCGTAAAAATGAGGATATAAAGTTTGAAGAAAAAGATAAAACAAAGCTTTTGAGTGCAGAATTATTGCAATTAGATATAAATTAGCAACAGTAAATAGACAATATTATAAACTAGATGTGAGCCTGTCTAAAAAAAACAAAACAAAAACTAGCAGGAAATACCAGCATTACTCAAAAATAAGAAAAATAAGAATCAAAACACTGGTAATCAACTGATCAAAATATGTGACAGTACTGAAAAAAAAAATAAAAAAAAAAAATCACCAAATCACTGAAGTTGCAAACAACATTAAAATTTTATTTTTTTTTACAAATTTAAATTTGTAACAGTTACATTTAACTTTCCAAATTAAGACACCTTGTTTAAAGCATTTATATGCAGTTACATGCAGCTGATACAAAAAGATGACATAGTAGAGAGAATAGAATACTTCCCCTTTAGTAAGAAAAATTACAGTAATACAAGCTATACAAACAACATTCAAAAGCTAAATATTTAACCAATTTTCTGTGAAAGCTGGGAAGAAAGTTCTGTTAGAGCAGTCTTTGAATTTTTTAACAGGGTGACGAATAAAATAACAGAAGAAAAAAATAGAACTATTAGAAAACAAGTATTTATTTCAGAAACATCTTCCTTCAGAAAACCCTCACTGGCATACAGATTAGCTCCTAAAATAAAAAATAGCCCCAAATGCTCTCCAAACCTTGCATTTCTGTAACGTTCATCATGTGTTATTAGGCCAGAATTGTAAAGTGCTTCAACAGTTCAGCTCAATCATTCAAAACAAAAAAACCCACTCCCTTTACACTGCATTAAATAAAAACATTAGCATCTCTCTTGGACATTATTCCAGGGGTTTTTTTTATATTTTCCCCATCTTTCAAATAAATTTGCTAAACATTTTTTCTTGTAATGTGCCATCTTAAAAAAAAAAAATAAAATATATCAAAGTAATCAAAATCTCTGCCTGACAATAACAGCTATTTTTTAAGCTACTTTTAGTGATAACTTGTTGCTTTAATTAATTGTTATTACTTTTCCATTAAAATAGTATTGCTGCTAACTCACAAGCTGAGAAGGTGAATAGATCTATCTGTGCAATTCAGTAAGACCCCACAAAAAGAAACATGGATATTTATCTTATAAAAGTGCAACCATCAACAAAATACAGTGGCTTAAAGTAGTTACCTCAGAGATGTTATTCTTGGGCTATTAAAACATGTTTCTAAAGTTACACAGATTCCCAGCTGGATGCTTTAATAAAAGCATGCCCGCACACGCCCATGCTTGTATTAGGTGGCCATTTAATAATCTATTGTTTCCATAATTCACAGGTTTAATACACTCCTTTTTTGAAAATATTCACAGAATTCTTAAAATTAAAATATACATATATATAATTCCCCTTTTCTAGGCTGGTAACTGTCGCTCTGAAGTTAGTGGGAGCTTTGCTAGGCTGATCAGACCCCCTAGCTCTTTTTAATAGCAGTTAAATGTCAAATATAAATACACCACCACAGTGAAACATATTCCTTTGACAGAATCTGGGACAAGACACTATACAGCTGCTGTTAACAATAAAGAGCAAAACTGACGTTTAATCAAAATAAGCATTGGTGGTTACAAAGTTGTATTTAAGCCTGCCTTTTGTTTGGGGGAAAAGTCAATATTCCAATGTGCTAACTACAGACACAATGAAATCAGCAGCTCTGTTTACTCCCAAAGAGTAGAGAGCTCCATGTCCATACGGCATGCTACAACTATCTGATTATCATCATCTCAGACAGGGAGATGTTTTGGCTGCTAAACTAAAACATCTCTCCCAGCATCTTCAAATATTGGTGCCTAAAGTTCATGCTGGGTGAAATCCTGGCTCTAGTGAGGTCATGCAAAATTCACCCATTGGTTTCAATGGGCCTCATCCAGGATTTTCACTGAGAATGAGTATGTGTCATTTCCTGGGAACTGAGAATCTCCAGCAAGACTAGAAATGATGTCATTTTTATTAATATTTCTAACTTCTAAGCAACCATGCTCAAGAATTTTGGCCTTCAGCTCTTCTGCATGATAAAACCAAGGTTTCCATAAACATTACAGAAAGACCACAGGAAGATATATTTATCTCTCAAATTGCCAGCAGCATATAGTTCGTACAAATGTTGTTTTGCTGATGTTGCTGAGCTACTTTCAAAAGTGAATACCTTGTGGGGTATGTAATTTCATCACCAATGTCAAATGACTTCTAAAGATGAAACTTCTCTGATGCAAATTACAAAAAGATGCTTTGAATATATTTGATATGATATACCAACTTTTAAGCTCAGGAATTAAGTTTACTTTATTTTTCAGATCCAAGACACGCACTCAACTGAGGGAAATATTGTAACTGCCATGTACGTCAGCAGTGCATGACTTACCCAATACTGAGATTTTAATACCTAAAAAAACCTCGATGTAATAGGTAGTGTGTAGACCTGAATCAACATACATAATCAATCAACAAAGAAATAGTATCGAGGTCTGTTTTGAAAATCTTATAAGGACATACGGTTGTATAGATGATGCCTCTTTCAGGTACACCTTACCAGCCAGCCATGTTTAGGTGGTACACATAACCAGTAACCAGAACAGAAACTGCTTTGCACTGTCCTTTGCTTTGCACAATACAGGAATGATTTTTCATGATTCTTCAGAAGCTGGGCTTGCTTTACATCCACATGAAATGCTGTCATCACTAGGTCCGAGCCCAGAGGATGAACTGCAGAAAAAGAGAGGGGGGGGGGGAACCAAAAAAAAAAAGGGGGGGGAAATAAAAGGAGGAAATTGGTTTTCACAACACACTCAAAGCCTGAGTAACAGAGGAGAACTTTAATTATCTCCAGTCACAAAGAGAGACAGGAAATTTGGACTTTTAATTAGCCATTTGGAGTGCAGTTGGATATTTTTTTAGCAAGATAATTTAAACGCGAATAATTCAAGTCTGACTAAATGAAATTCACATAATCAGAATGCAGATAATTGAATTTCTACTGCATTCATTAATTCAGTGTGGAGGTGTGTGTGAAGACTTCTATGATGAGCTGTCACAGCTCAATAAAATCTCAGTCAATTAATTTTTTCATTATCTTAGTATTACATCAACAAAAAAAGTGAAGCATGCGCGTATGTATGTATGGATATATAATCTCAGAAAGTGAGGAAATGCAGAAATCACCTCTCTGAATCAGAGTCTGTGCCATTCTTTCCATTTTTTCCCTCTTTATCTTCTATAGGAAAACGTCTGTTCAAAGAGGCGAACTTATGAATCGCATCAGCAACAGTGTATTTGGTCTGTCCAGATACACAAGCCTCCATATCTTCTGGGCTTAGCTGAGTCTGTAAGAAGAGGTGAAGCCTACTGTCCGAGAGCAACAATGCATCTTGTAGGATCCTGGAAAAAAAGAGGGGGAAAAAAAAGTTCAAAATTTTATATAGATGCACATTCAGACATATAAAGTGTTCTAACAGAACAAATTGTAAATGATGTCCTGCTTTTAAGTTTTCAGATGAAGCCTAAAAATCAGTAACAGAAGGTAATGAACATATTAAAACTATTAGGTTTGTGTTACTTTCTTATTACATTATTTGGAATTTTAGGTGAGTAAAACCATGAAGCTAACAGTTAGGCACATCTGCTGTTAGAATAAGTTCAAGGACATTTCTTCCATTTAACCATCTGTTATTACCACACAGATCAATTAATGATTTTTAGGCAGTTGGAGGCATATACTCTTACAAAAATTTGGTCTCCACTTGGGAACTCTTTTTTTGTTTGTTTTGTTTAATAGCTAAGCTTTGCTAAGAATTATGTCACCAATTTCTTTGGTGGGGGAAAAGAAGTGTGTAGAGAGACAGAGGACTTCATATACATGGAGTGTCAGGACTTCGAGATACGTGTAAACAGCAGAGCCAACACTAGCAAAAAATCATTTACACTTTTCCACATACGCATACATTTAAGCTAGAATGAAAATGCTAATACTGAGCACTGATTTAAATTTATTTGCAAACAGTTTTCAGGAGATCTAAACACTATTTCATTTCAGCTATTCTTTTCAAAAGTCTGTTTTAATCTTTGGTTTATACATGTATTTTAAATGAAGTCCTCAAATAAATTTAGCATAGAGTATTTACTTACATCAAGTGGGAGAAAACAAAATACAATACATTCCAGTAACACAGAAAGTTGTAGAGATATTTTTACAACGATTGAGAACTGAAGACCATCATCTTTTTTTTTTTTGGGGGGGGGGCGGGGAAGAGGGGAAGGCAACTTTGCTGCAACATTTCTCTGAAGAAGGCATTCCTTAATACACAAATCTTAGGATGATTAGCAAGAGACTTTATTTAATATGTACGTGTAATCTTACTCATGTAATAGTCATCAGAGCCTAGGACCTTGCCAAAAAGTGCTCCATGGAAAATTATTAAAATATCTTTAAACAAATCAAAACTTTTAAGAGTCAATATTTACTTATTTCTACCCATTTAGATTACAGTCATTACCAAAAAAGTCATTGCTATGCAACAGAAAACAATAGAGGACATTAATGTAAGAACAAGTAAGAGCAGAAAGA
The DNA here is from genome assembly GCF_000696875.1 of Nestor notabilis. Lineage (NCBI taxonomy): Eukaryota > Metazoa > Chordata > Aves > Psittaciformes > Psittacidae > Nestor > Nestor notabilis. The sequence continues at coordinate 32,507 of NW_009936132.1, read as the reverse complement.
AAGAAATAAATATTGCATTCTGTAGGAACTCAGGCTAAAATGGAAAGTATAACTGATTAGTGCTTCCTCTCAAATAAAATTAATGGTGCATTTGTACTGTAATGCTTTAAAACACAAATACGTTCTGAAAACTGTTCTCTAAAGTGGCCAACATTACACTAATGTTTAATAATACACAAAAGGATTTGTGCTTCAACTAAGCTTACAAAAGTCTGCCAAATCAAAGTAAGTAATAAGACACATCTAACTGAAAATGGAGCATACTTGTGTACATGCACATTTCATTTGCCTAGGTAAACACACACACAGTCTCAACCAAATAACTCAAACTTTGACACCTTCCAATGAGGAAATGTCTGCCACAGTCCTAATGATCTACCAGACACATTTGAAATTCAGTCTCAGAAGGAGCAGATTTCACTGAAGTTCAAAATAAGCACATTCCATACCTAGAGAAAGTCTTTCTAATCTGATCTAAGTTCTCATCATTTTACTTCAAAATAAATGTAGCAAATAGACATCTGTAAAATCAATGCATGGTGTGTTAATATACAGAAAAACTTCATTGTCTAAAAGAAGCCAGTAAATGCTGCACAGAAATGATTCGAAACCCAGAATTTACAAGGCTACACACCTTCACAAATACAGTTTGAAAAGCCATCATTCAGCAGCCACCAAAAGAGGATTTCAGCCTTGGCTCTTGATAAACATACATTCCAAACAATGACAAACATCGCAACAAAAAGTAAAAACATATCATTCTGCACAATAAATCCGCATTTATAGCTTATGCAACTGCGGGAGTAAATGTTCTCCTTCCTCTTTTCTTCCTCTTAAAAAAGAAAAAAAAAAAAACCCAAAGCTGGAGTTTATTTTGGAGTAACCAGAGTTACTGTTTTTCCCAGGCTTAAGAGCACAATGAGGGGATGCACATTTCTGCAGTTCTAACATTTGCGTGTCTAATACCAAGTGACCCAGCAAAAAGCCAAGACATTAAAATCTGTGGATGGCATTTAGTTTCACAGATTTTCCTCTTGCCATACCTTCAAAAGTTTCCTGCCAACCAGCACAAACACAAGTAACTAACTGTTCATGAGATTACACTACACTTACAGCTCTGTTGCTGTTTGAAATGTATTTTATTTTCTTTATAAAATAATGGGTAATCTTTAAAATTGATTTTAGATGGTTTGAGGCATTACACCAGAGAAGTAATGAGCACTAATGTCAATGATATTGGACACAAATTCATTTTAGCTTTATTTCATGTCCAGTACAATTCTGCTAAGCCTTGAACTGCTAAAGCACTGTTATTAACTCGGCAGTAACCTAACACATAGAACAGCAAACAAAAGTGATAAGAGTACAGACTGATCAGGACCTCAAGGCTACTGTCCTTTTTCTGCAGCTATAATTCAATTTCCAATTTTACTTTACATTGGACTCATTATTTCACAGTAATTTTCTTTTCTGCTTCATAGTGCCATCTGGAGGTGAAAGGATTGAAGAGAAACCAAGGCAAAGAAACGGAAAGATGATCATAAAGCCAGTCACACACACACATATATATGTATGTATGTTCACATGGGGGGAAGGGACAAAACACCCAGTGCATTTTGCAAACCGTGTAAAACCACCCTGAAAGCAAATACGTGAACCCCTTTCAGCCAGTGGCACCCCTGAAGCATTTCTTTAATTAAAAAATAACTTCTGCCTTTACCACCCCCTCTGAACCAACAGGTTAGATTGCTTTTTAATTGCATTCTTCAAGCAATCAAAATGAAGAATAAATTTGCTGCTATCTGTAAGCATTATGCTTTCCTGTTCAAAATACTCCTTCAAGGGAATAACCACACATTTGTCACCAGATGGTACTACTAGTATTAAGTGCTGGTGTAGCAGTTGCTCTCTAGGAGCTTTTGCTGTCCTGGGGACTCACTGTGTGAAGGGCTGTACATCTACAAAGCAGATTTGGTTCCAAGGACTTGAAAAACCAAAGCCACAAAACACCACCTAACAAACTAAAAAGGCAAGAGGAGAGGCAGACTGTCACAGTATTAATACTCGGATGCCTCGGCAGAGGCTGAGCGCGTGCGCAGCTTCAACACAACCAGTAGCACTCCCAGTGCTTCTCCAACAGTTTTATTACAGCCGGTGCCAGCGCAAAGCTGCTGCTACAGCGATGTAAATCAGCTCTTGCTGCCGCTGCGCTAATGGAAGAGTCACGGCTCACGGTGATAATTCCTATAAACTGACTGAGCATATTTAAGAGAACAACAGACTTTCAACGCACGCCTGGAGTAGGAACCAAAGGGTAAATCCTGCAAGTCTTGATTCCATCAGTAGTCATTACTTGTCAGAGATCTCACTCCTCTCAGCCAGATTGCTCACACGCATAATGACTACTTATGTGATTAAGGGGGCTGCAGGATAAGGCTCTACATTTGAATTAGAGATAATAAAATCATTTTTTATTCACAGCCATGTGAACCCTTGTTTGTAAGCTTTCAGTAAATGCTTGGGATCTCCAGGCCTTTAAAGAAGTGGGACCGAAAAATGTCACTTAACAACCAGAAGAAATAATGTTATTTTTGAGGAAATGCTGGATACTATATGAGTATTTCTCCTTCCCTGTGTTACGGCAAGGACATTTACAAAAGACAAAACATGTGTTTTGTCTTATTTGGACAAGGGCCAAAATCTGGTTTTCTTCAACATGATTTTATTAGGTATATTATACACTGTTCTGCAAGAGGAGAACAACATATGGCTGAACAGTACAACTTAATCCTAACTAAAGATTTCCTGTATCTACTGTAACCTAATACAATGACAGATGCATGCTTGAATGTGTGTGGAAGGTTAACACTCCCGATTTTGTTTTCAACAAATTTACTCTACCCATTTACATCATATCATGAGAGCAAGGGGGAGAAAAAAAACACCAGGAGTGGAAAGGCAGGGGATGACAGCCTATGCTGTGGTGCCCTCTATTGAGCATCCAGCCCCTCAGCCCCAGCAAACAAAGCCCAGTTTCCTCTTAAAATAAGTCAACTGCGTCTTCTCCTTCATTTTTCAAGGGAGAAAATATTACTGATAGCAAGCAACTGTGAGGCAACTGTTGGGCATCTGATAATGCATACGTTTAGGAAAAGATTAAGTGACATGCACCTGCTGGGCATTACTCACTTTGCTCACCAGATAGGAAATATTAGCAAGGCTCCATTGGAAAGAGGCAGTCACCGCTCGCTGAAGGAGATCCCACCTACCCCATGGCCACCAATGCTCCTGCACGAGTCCCGGCAAGCTGGCATCCATCCCCTTTGGAGCCAGTCTCCTGCTTTCCACATCCCGAAGAGAGCACCCAGCGGAGACATCTTCAGCAGAGTCCTCCAACCAGCTCCTGCCTGTGGGACTGTGGTGGGTAAGGTAAGGAGGTTGAGGAGGAGCCACCTCCAGAGAATGGCTCTGCCTTAGGCAGCCAAGTTTTGGGTGGCTTGCTCACTCCAGCTCAAAGTGAGCTCAATGCACAGCCACGTGGAACAGCAACACTGTGGATGCCATTCATCTCCCCTGTGTCTGAGCACTGCATTACTCAAAACTCATACTGTGTCTTCTACCCCATCATAAACTTCATGCTTGAAAACTAATTGAAGACTAATCCTTTTTCCTAAACCACGTAATTATTTTTTTTTTTTGCATCCAGCTGTACTAAAAATAGAGTCAGTGATTGAACCCAACTTCATTTAAAATGGTTTTATTAGTTAGTTTTCTAATGAGAAAAGCCAAATGATCTTCTGTGAAGGTAATCTAAACACCACACTTAAACCTGTGCAGCTACAAAGGCTGGAAAGCAAAGAGGATTTTACAGAACTTAATAAGATAGTGTTTTAATTTTGACCTCTAATTTAAGAACAAGCCTCTCCTGTGAATTTACAGACATCCTCAAAGGATGAGGATACTTACCAGGAAAAACACGTAATTTTCCTTATTCTTACAAAGTAATTCATAATTGAAAAGGGGCTAGCTGACTTCCGCTAATGCAAATGGCCTCTTGAAATATTAAATTATGCCCAGACAAGAAGTGAGCTTTACAGCTCTTCATCACTCAGAGATAATAACCTGTGAGACAAGGTCTTACCCTGCATTTGTGCAGTAAAGCCAAATCAAAATGGGACACCTGTTTCCAGATTTGCCCAAAACTCTAGAGCTTTGCTTTAGTTTCCAGCTGTTGGCCCAATTCTAATACTACTGTGCTCAGCTCAGAGATGCTTTACAAAGGCTGCATCTAAATATGCACCTTGCCCTATGCTTACTCATTCTGGAGCGACACATGAAGGAGAACAAGAGCCATTCACATGTAGACAATATGGAGGTGCTCCAAGGGCCAGAAGACAAATACCAGAGAGCCTCCAGCCACTTGATCTTTACTCCTTGGGCACGTGGCTCCTTTCTGCCTGGCAGGCAGAAAGCACAGCAACCTGCTCACACAGCAATCAGCACGGGGCACAAACTGAGACTGTGAAAGATCTAAACTACATTTCAGAGATGGCTTGGATTCTGGTAACCTCATGAGGCGCTGAGTGCAGAGAGGAGCTCTGGTTCCTGCATCACATGCAGCATTTGCAAGATGGTACCTGCAAACCTCTCCCTTGACAGGTCCACGTAAGGTCGAATGCCCCAAAGCTGGCAGTGTTCAAGGCCAGGTTTGACAGGGCTTGGAGCAACCTGGTCTAGTGGAATGTGTTCCTGCCCATGGCAGGGTGACTGAACTGGATGACCTTTACGGTCCTTTCCAACTCAAACCATTCTATGATTCTGTGAATCCCATTTCTTCCCACTACCATAAAGAAACACCAGCAGGTCTGTGAGCTTCTGCCCCGTGACTGCTGTCATTGCTGAAGTGCTTTGCAGTTCTGAATTACACCACCCCATGCAACTACTTTCTGCATTCCTTCTCATCCCCTTTCTATTATACCAGAGAGATTCGGCTTCTCCTGGCATTGCCACACTACAGAACATGCAGCATCCAGACCTAGAGCTTTATTAAAGTGTGTGTGCATGCATGCATACACTTGTTATAAACGTAATTATACAGACACTTGTTAATGAGTCCCACAAATTCAATTTCAGAGAAAGAAATCATAAACTTTGCTTGAGACTCATAAAAAAGGGGATAAAAAATCATCATGGCAGCCGAGCTGAGCCAGTGAAAAGATGCCTTCTGCAGGCAGCAGCAGCACAGAGGTGCCAGCCAGCAGAGGGCAATGGTACAGCACACAAGGTGCCAAGCCAACCCAACCCGACACAAGCCCTGAAAATCCCTTCCAACCATTCCCCAGGGCCGAGAGAAAGTAGACACGTTTCTAAACGGCATCCAAGTTCAAATACTTAAATCATCACCTTACAATAGCGATGCCTCTTTTCTCACTCCTAGACTAACAGCAGCAAGGTAGAACACTCCACATGCTGCCATTTTCTGCTGGCAGTACCCATTTAAGCTACAGACATCCACAAAATTGGAGGGTAAGAATGTGTTTTAAGA
>NW_009936132.1:8524-26931 GCF_000696875.1 Nestor notabilis | reverse complement strand
CCCTCTGCTCAACCCAAGACAATACCTTTTATGCTGAAATGCTATACTTTATTACCAGATTGGCCTTTTTGCCCTTTTAAAATGAGAGTGATTTTAGAAATGCACTACTCCATGGGCAGCACAGCTGAGCTAGAACTGCTCAGACTCAGGGACCCAGGCCACCACAGCCTTTGCATGACCATTAGTATTATTGCCTCTGGAAGTACAGTCACTCTATTTCACCATACCTTTTTTCTGAGCTGCAGAAAAAAAACCTCTGATGTCTTTTTTGCTTTCCCTTCCCTGACTCACATGCCTTCCACCAGTATTTATTGGCTATCCTTTTGGCCACAGATCCTACATAACTGTATACAGAACATTATTCCTGCAGCAGTTAGTTCTCCCTGTCTTCAGCTGTTAAGCCTAACAAATATACCTCAGGAGCAATGATTTGTTGTCTGTTAGGGAGGCTTTTAATTAGAACACACTGACTGGAAAAACAGTGGGTCTAATATTCCTCTACCCACTGACCACAAGGCTTAAAGCCTGCTTAAATGATTTACTTTTTTCCTTTGCTTGTGCAGTTCTGATTCATGGAAACACCGATATTGAAGGCAGATGAATAGTCTCTACTCGCAGACTTCTACCATGTTCTTACCCCAAGCAGTAGCTAAAGAGAGACTGCAAATGTATGCACAATTCCTGCCCCAGCAGCTGTGAGTAGCCTCCTCTCACACCAGCAGTGCCAGGGTAGTACGAGAATGGCAGAGGAGGCAGAAAATTACACAAGCAGGGTCTCTGCCACTGCAAAAGATGGTTACAGCAGTGGGACCGAGGGATGCAGTACTGAGACTCATACAGTACTCCCTTGTAACACAGGTCAGACTCTAGCTAAGTCTGATGAAGGAATTTAAACATATTGCATCTGTACTGAAAATGATCACAGCTGCTAGAGCTTGCTTATGTTAGTGGGGTTGGTAAACAAAGTAACTGGCATTGTAGGAAACACTTGTGTTAGGAGATCTGGCTACAGAATTCTCTCAGCTTCCCAGGGGCTTAGCTCACAAAAACACTGACACTCCATGAACATGAAGGCTGTTTCTTTGTATGAGGGTATCTAGCTCATTCTTGAGAGCTAGAAATAGACACCACAGTGAAAGATCTCCCAACCTTAGTACACAATTGCAAAGTGACATAAATCCAAAACTATTATTTATAGCTAACGCAATGGAAGAACCTCAGCTGAAGTTTCCTGTCAGCCAATAGGGCTGAAGTCACGTGTATGAAATATGACTGTGCAAATAAAACCAAGTATGTAGCATGTACAGATGACCACACGGTGGCTCTCAAGTACCAGAGATGAGCTATTTTACACCAGACATTGATGACGTCATAGAAATGCCAGCATCTCCAGGATAGGCTGTACTTACTTTTCCAGGAATTCCTGCAGACCCTGCCGGCGATGGTCCACGTGATGAGGATTATTCATATTGAAAAAGGGAGTTTTAGATGGCAGATCAGGTAGCTGTCTTTATAAACAAGAAGCAAATATACAGTTTAAACCAAATCAGAAACAATGGAGAAAAATGCAATAAGCAAATGCCAACCCTGAGCATGTGCAAATCATGGGTCATGTTCCAGAAGCTCATGGAATTAAATCTGGGAACACAAGGTTGAGAAACTGGAGGGCTTCTCACACACCTCAAAGAGAAAAGGAAATCAATCTGATTTTCCTGGTCCAGTTGTTAAGCCTGCATGCATGTCTGGCTGGGTCCTTGCAGAACCTAACTGCATCCCAAAAGAGAGGGGGTACATACACCTATATGCTAGCTTGCTATTTCTTGTACCTGCGCACAGTAAAAGGAAGCACAGATCAAATCTGTTACAAATTGGAGGGGGCCTCACCAAACACAGGCTATCACTACAAACCACATTCAAGGCCAGGCTGGATGGGGCTTGGAGCAACCTGGTCTAGTGGAAGGTGTCTCTGCCCATGGCAGGGGGTTGGAAGTGGATGAGCTTTAAGGTCCCTTCCAACCCAAACCATTCTAGGATTCTGGGTTTAAAGCAGAGAAAATGCCTTACGCAGAATACACTGACACTAGTAAGAAATACTGGATGCTTTCAGCTCTGATTTCTGCAATTCTCAGAATTAAGATGAAACAATCCTCCCCTTCCATAACTGACATATTTTTAATTAACCATATATCAAGCTGCTTACATAAGCACTGCGTTGCTCTGAAGCCTCTGCCGAAGCCAAACAAACTCTCGAAAGCGCCGTCTGACACAGGATGTTTTCCTTGTAAAGCACATACTGTTTGTCTGTTGGGAAATCAAAAAACATTTTAATTGGTAAATCAGCTTAGGCTAAAGTGCAGGCATGGTACTAAAACCACATCTGAGATACTAATCCCTGAGATACCAATGGACAGCTTGACTTTAATTCAGTTTAGGTTAAGGACTGTGCTTTACCTCAGGCAGGACTGGTGACAGTTCCTACTGGTTCTCAGGGAAGTATGTTTCATTGCTTGCTTTCTTTTCAAAAGCAAGAGATCTCGGTTATGGTACAACTCGCAGTAACAGGAAATAAGATCTCTACCTATTCAAATTATAATCCCGCAAACAGCCACATAGAGTTCTTCCACTGTTCAGTCTACTTAAATAAAATCAAAGAAACCAATGTGACTGCTCTCTGCAAGTAGGAGCATTTGGAATTTTTCCCACAGATCACTACTAATCAACTAGAAGAAAAGCTAATTCATAAAAAAAGAAACAATTCATGGAAATTAAATGCTTTTGCCAAATTTTCCTGTGGAACATACATTTAGAAACCCCACCTGCCAGACAGGACTCCATTATAAATCTGCCAGCAGTCCAGCCCACCCTCAATCAACCGCCAGGAGCCACAGCTCCTAGACAGCCACATGATGCAGACTGTAGAGGGCCCAAAGATGCCAGCTTTCTGGTAGAGGTAAGTATCCGGGATACTTCACAGTTTAACAAGCCACATGCTCTAGGAGCTGGGCAGAAGGGTAACCTAGCTGGCCTAAGATCTGGCAGACCCAAGATTTTGAATCCATTGAGAAGCCTGGAGACAGTAGGACTGACCTAGAGCCTTGGTCTCTGAAAGCCTTGGCATTGTGCTGGTAGTACAGCTTCCTAGTGGATGCTTTTCAGCTTCAGATATGCCCAGTGCTAATCATAGAACACTGGGCTGGTTTTGGCTGGGGTAGAGTTAATTTTCTTCATAGTAGCTAAGATGAGGCTATAGTCTGGATTTGTGCAGGAAACAGTTAATGCTGAGCAGCGCTTACACAGGGTCAAGGCCTTTTCTGCTTCTCACCCCACCCCAGAGAGTAGGCTGGGGGTGCACAAGAAGCTGGGAGGACACACAGCTGGGACCAAAGGGATATTCCATATCATATGACACCATGCTCAGCAATAAACTATAAGGAAAGTTGGCTGGTGGGCCACTGCTTGAGGACCAGCTGAGCATTGGTCAGTTGGTAGTAAGCAATTGCTTTCATTTGCATCACTTGTCCCTCTTGGGTTTTATTTCTCTATTTTCCTTTTCATAATTTTTTTTATTATTATTATTTTATTTCAGTTATTAAGCTGTTTTTATCTCAACCCACAAGTTTTCTTACCTACCCTCCTGATTCTCCTCCCCCATCCTGCTGGGGCAGGAGGAGTGAGAGAGCAGCTGTGTGGTGCTTACCTGTTGGATGGGGTTAAACCACACCACACTGACTCTAAAATGACATCGCTCCAGCTTAGCAGTCCCCAAGAAAACCAGCAATATACTTCTATTAAGAGGCACCAATACCTGTGAAGCGGTAATACAGCACCCACCCCACCAAATCTACAGAATTTCTCTCTACCAGAAGACAGAAATATTATTGCTGTTGAATCAGTACTAAACCACATTACAAGACATAAGAGTTCTGCCACACAGGAGAGAAGCAAGACGGACATTGAATAAGCCACCATTTGACTGCTTGCTGTCATTACGCTGAATGCTGAACTCTCTCACACAAGAAAGAAACGCTTTTGGTGTTGTGCCAAGCATTAACCATGTAACTCAGTGCTCTCAAATTCCTCACCTGATAGCAGATACACTTTATAATTTTTTTTTTTTTTTTTTTTTTTAGATTGCAATTAAAAATCACTGGATCTAGATTTAGGAAATGAGGATAACTCCTTCCATACATCATTCACCAACGAAGAATAATCAATGAAACAAAATAGTATAGAGGATAGATTTAAGACACACAAGAACCATAATTCTAAGTGCATTCCCATTAACAAACAGTGGACTACAATGATAAACCCAAATGTAGTTACTTGAAATATTCAAGCACCATTAAACTAGCACAATACAAATATAAAGACACTGAAAACAACCCCACTGCAGCAATCAATAACTTGGGGAAAAGAACCAAGGATAAAGTACAAATAACCAGATAATTACTTGAAAATAAAGTCATTCTCCCATGAATATCTAAACAACAAGCTAAGAATAGTCTCTGGCATTGCAGAGTGCACATGTGAACACAATAGTAGGTTCAACTCCCAGCTCTGCCAGACTTGCTGCATGGCCTTTGGTCAACCCACCTTACCTCTTCCACGGCATCTCAGTTGTTAAAAGGACAATAATATCCTCCAGCCTCCCAGAAGTGGTATGAAGAAATTCCATTAATACCCCAAAGAGAACCCTGGCTTAGACAGAAACAGCTGTAAGAGCCCAAGGAATATGTGCTGATATTTTTATACTTACATGAATAAATATCTCATAGTCTATGTAAGAATGCCATGAGTCTTCTTTGTGTGTCCTGGGGTCTCGCACCAAGACAGTTACAAATTCCTGCAAGTGCATAATAAAAATCAAGCAATTAATTTCTGAAGACAAAGGCAGCCTGAAAGACTCTCTTGATTGCTCTGCTGTTCCACAAACTACTGTGCCCAGATTAAAAGCTGAACTGCTGCTTTATTGAATCTTGCAACCCTATAAAAGGAGAAGTAAAAAGCAATGAATCATCTGAGCTACAACACATGACTGGGAAAATCCTTGCCAAATTTCTATCTTAAAAGGAGTATTTCAGATTAAGTAATACTGTGAGAAGTCAGATATGTTTCATGCATGGGGGATTTGGTGGTCTCAGTAGCTACAAACTAAAAGCCTAATGTTCAAAGTCACACATGTATGAAAGAACCAGGCAGGTATTTTAGGTTTTTCCCACCCTTGCAATGAATGTTCACAAAGAATGTGTTACAAACCTGCCCAGGTACCCAATATTAAATATAACATTTTATTTGCTCCTTTTCTTTTTTTGGCATTTTATCTATGTTTTTTTAATATCAATTATTTATACCTATTGCTTTCAGGGATCTGAGGTAAGCACTCAGTATCTCCATGAGAAGCTGAATAACTGCCTTTTTCTACACCCCAAATGACTTGCACCAGCTCAGTGGAAAAGGATGTACCACTACTAACTGCCCCAGACACATATTTGACACAGGGAATCAAGATCTCAAGTCAAGTGTCCCAGATGTTGCGTGGAAGGGGATGACTCTATCCCCTCTGCTGCATATGCTTCCTGATGCACCAGGAACTTAAGCCATGGAGTAGATCTGAGGATGCAGGACCTGGCACTTCTCTCCCAGTCTACCCCATCAACCTGCTAAAGGCAGCAACACAGCTGCACTACAGACTAGAACTTCTTGTTTGTTTTTTTTTTTTGGGGGGGGGAGGGGAAATGATACAGAGTATTTGTTATAGAAGTTATCATATCTAGTCCATTTCCTTGTAATTCCTACATTTATACAGTGAGTTAGAGGGATCCGGAAGGATTGAGATAGGCCTGTGGGCATTACTGTAATGTAACCAAGCATCACTAATAGGAATTGGAAGAGGCTGAAGAATTAAATGCTTCTGAGTATCCTCAGCTAATGACCATGTGAAAACTTGTACTGTATTAAAACACAAAACCAAAAAGCCTCCTAAATCTGTATGTTCATGCTAAGCCAGAAAAGATTTCTTTAAAATACAAAGGTTGAAAGTATGCCTAATGACCTGCTGTTCCCCAAACAAATGAACAGACTGTCATACTTCAGTTGCATAAATAAGCTATTTACCTAAAGAGCTAAACCAACCACTTAATCACTCAGTTAAAGAAAAGCATATCATTTAAAGCTGTATCTACATTCCTCCCCAAGAGAAAGGCACTGCACAAGATCTTCAGGTACAGGAATCGACTGTGGGAGGAATGACAGTGTCTCTGGTAAATAACACGCTTTTTTGGTACATCTTTGCATAAATCAAGAAATCTTGAACCGGAAAGCTCTGAAAACGTGTCTCTCCATGTCCAAACTGCAGATGTCAGAAATCAGCCTTTCACTCTTCAGCCAAATCTTCTCCCCCACCACACACCTCAGTGTGCCACCAGCAGCAACCTTCCATGGACTGACAGGAGAACAATGACAACCTTGAAACAAAAATATGTGCTTTCTTGAGCAGTCACTGCACTCTGTACATGGCAGGGACATGTTCACAGTCTGGATTAAACAATTTATCACTCCGATTTCCAGGCGGAACTGCTGCAGGGATGGGGAGCCTGTGGCCTGATGGCTGGATGCAGCCCAAGGTTTTATCTCACTTAGCCGAGCTCCTAGCTGAAGGGGTGTTTTCTGCACTATTGCCGTACACCCTCTTGGTGTGCATCACAAACACCTCACTGAAGAAAGCCCATTCAAACAGCTCCCACCACCTCTGCTGCTTTTCTCCTTGCTGAAAAGCACCAGAGGCCCAATTCTCCTCTGCAGCTTTTTAAACCCATGCCAGTGTGGCATGAGAGGAACAAATGAACAGAACAGTAATCACTTCTACCAGCTGAGAGTTGTGCCTTTACTTTTACTAAAATGCTAGTGGGAACCATGAGGAAGTTATTCCCCCTTCTGAGTAGACCCTGAGCAATATGCTGAACAAAGGAGAGGAAACCATTTTTTGGTTGCTGTTTTTTCTGCTTGCCTCCCTGTCTATCACATTTAGCATACATATATAAGCCTAACATACTTTCAGACCCCACCATAACACCTTTTCATATCTGTAGTCTTACATTCTCTCATGTTTTTGTCTTCCCCAGCATCCTATTTCCCTGTGTCCCACTCTTCACCAGAGCTGCAACTACTTCTTCCAAACATACTTCCTTTTCTTCCCTGCACACTAAATGCATCAGCCCTGCAAGTGGAAGAATCATAGAGTAGTTGGGGTTGGAAAGGACCTTAAGATCATCTAGTCCCATTCCCCCTGCCATTGGCAGGGCCACCCCCTGCTAAAACATGTCCACCACCATGTCACCCAAGACTCCGTCCAACCTGGCCTTGAACACTGCCAGGGATGGAGCATTCACAACTTCCTTGGGCAACCCATTCCAGTGCCTCACCACCCTCACTGTAAAGAGGAGGAATTATGTCAGGAAGCTTCAAACGGAACACTGCTCTCCTCCTCAACTGCTGCAGCCCAGGAGTCACATCTGCAGGGAGCCTAATCATAACCTAATCTCAGTCCCCTTCCTCTTATCATACCAGCTTCTCGTTGCTCTTCCTTTTGTTCTGGTTCCCCAATTTACTTCATTTCCAACTAATCTTCCATAACCCTCTCCTTTGCACAGAATCAAAACAATCTTCAAAGTAAAATGCTTCTTTCAACCTCTGTTATACCAAAGTATTACGATTAAAAGTTACTTTTGGATATGTTGTGGGTCAGCTACGGGTTACCTTGCCAGTCATTCCAGACCACATGATATAGACAGAAGACTTTGTACATTTTCAATTTCCAGTTAAATGGTCACCGAGTTTCCATACCAAGGAAGTCTAGCACCTTTCAGACTCTACCTATAGAAGGGGACCTGCGGTACACACTATGTCAGGCAGGTGTCTAGGCAGCATATCACTGAGCTAAGAGTCAAAGTCATCTGCCATACAGCAAAGCACATCAGCACACTGCAGCCCTCATGCACAGTCAGCATCAGCTTCAATTTGAAACACCAGGATTTCAGCAGTAGACTGGGTATTTCTCCTCCCACACACACCCTCCAACCCCTTTATTTACCAAAGAATGCTGACACTGAGTTCAGAATGAAGCAAGATAAACATTAAGTAATTAGAAAACAAACCCAAAAATGTACAACCTTTCTCAAGATCTATGGTTACTTCCTCTAATAAACATCTCAAATCCAGGAAGCATTAATCCCAATTCCCATTACAGTTTCTGCTGCTCTGAAACAGTGGCATTGCACAAATAGGCTATGCCTCCTCTTTTAACCTTTTAAAGCCTTCTCCAGGATACAAGGCCCCACTGGGACAAACAGTACTGATTTAATCAAAGCAGCCCCAATTGCCCAGTATAGATGCAGATACACTGCCAGAAAAGGTGTTTATGCTTCCCCATCCCTATAAAAATAGGCTTGTAAAGGCCTATATTACATATAGGCTATGTTAGGGTCCAAGCAGACTTAGGTGGCAGATTGCTGTTCTATGCTCAGTCCATCCTGCGTTCACTGGTCAGTCACCAGATTACAGCAGTTTTGGGTAATAACTGCCTTTCTCCCCATCTTGCTATAAAAACTAGGGTACTCTCAATAGGCATGCCCATCTTCAAGCAATGCACTGTTCACCTAGAGGAGGTGAGGCTGACCTCTTCCTCCCACAGTCCACATGAAGACTAACTTAATCTTTTGTCACGAGACTGCATTGCAGTGTAGCTGTACAACCTGGGACACAGAGCTCGAAGACAGCCAAGGTTTCGGGGACTTTTTATTTCATCAGCTGCAGCCCTTTTCAAGGTGTCACCTTCCCCCACCCAGTTCTGCTTGGATTTTCCAGAATTACAGATCTAGCTATTATGCCACATTACTTATACTTCCTGTGTTTTGGGGGTGGTTTCGTTTTTTAATTGAGGGGCACAATACCTGCATGTCTGTCATGCATTCAAGAATGATACATGTCGTATAATGATTAATTGAACAATTCTCTCAAAACCAGAACATACTGCTGACAGTTCAAAGTGTCCAAGTTTGGTAGTGGAAGCCTATTGCACTAAGAAGAATACAGGCTCATCCTCTTGAACTTCAAATCTGCCCCAAAAGTAGTCATAACTTCTACAAAAAGTAGTTGTAACTCCTTAACAAGCACGAATCAGCAGAGCAGCTTCTCTGGCTGGATGTGCCTTTTCATATCTGGCTAAACCAGTCAGTTTAGACATGGCACTTGTGGCATTTTCATACCCTGTCCTAAGGCTTGGAGCAGTCCAAGTAGTCTTAATACATAAATGACAGAAAGGCCAAAGCAACCCCCAGGCCTGGTTTTCACCTACTCCCTTATGTCCTGTGCAAAGAACACCAGCACTGACAGCAGAGGAAAAGGGCAGCACTGAGGTCATGTAGACACAAGCACTGAAAACTGGAATGTTCCCTTTTAGATTTGCCTCAAAAGGAAGACAGGCTGAGAGAGTTGGTCTTGTTCATCCTGGAGAAGAGAAAGCTCTGGGGAGACCTTACAGCAGCCTTCCAGTGCCTTAAGTGGCCTATAAGAAATCTGGAGAGGGACTTTTTACAAGGGCATGTTGGGACAGAATCAGCGGGAGTGGGTTTAAACTGGGAGATATGAGGAAAACATTCTTTACTATGAGAATGGTGAGGCGCTGGCACAGGCTGCCCAGAGAAGCTGTGGCTGCCCCATTCCTGGCAGTGTTCAAGGCCATGTTGGATGGGGCTTGAAGCAACCTGGTCTAGTGTAAGGTGTCCCTGCCATCTTTAACATCCCTTCCAACCCAAACCATTCCATGATTCTACAAATACACCCTAAAAGCAGCTGAAGCAAACACAAGAAGTCTAAGAAGTCTCTCTTCCCCCCGGCATCCCCTTCTCTTGGAAATATTTCTGCACAGTGCAAGGGATTGCTCAGAGGCAAGGATAAGCCAGAAGCTATACTACACAGAATTTGTCCACAAGACGTGTGTTTCTGATAAGTCTATTTTTAACATTTTCCTATTAGGAAAATAGGAAATTTAACATGGAAACATCTATTTTTAATATGGGGGGAAAAAATCTACCACAAGGACGAGGGGTAAAAATAATCTCACACTGGATGATTATTTACATCAATCATTCCAGCTGCATTTTAATTCAAATCTCTGTGCCCAGGACCATATCAGGTGACAACCTCATGCTCCATGGTCCCACTGCTACACATATGATTAGTCAATAACCCCCAAGGAGTCATTTTCCACAAAGCTTCTGAGAAAAATAGAGCTTCTCATCAGGCTGCCTATTGCTAAAAGGATCAACCACAAAGAACATGGGGCTTTTCAAGCTGGGAGCATTGGCATCTTCACTCCACACATGCAGAGGAGTAAGTCTGGTAAGAGACTAACAGCTGGGACAAAATAATTTGTTCAAACTTTTAATGGTCCTTGAGAATGAGCAAAAGGGAATGTGCAAGTGTGATTCTTCTGATCCATGCATCTGGTAAGCAGAGTTCAGACCCAGCTCCAACCATTATGTCCTACAAGACTGGCGGAGAGAAGAGTGAAATCCAAATCCTTCTCTCCTGTCTCAGTATTTGAGACTTTTATGCACAGAGTCACATACATGCTTTCTCTCTGATCTAATGAATATTTGATTCTTCCATCAAACTTTAACAGAAGGAACTGGCACTGCATCACGCCAGAATATTCTGTACCCTTGCAGTTAAAGGCGTGAAGAACACAACCAATCTTTCCTGGTCCACATGAACCTTAATGAAATCCAATCCACAACCACCAATCTAGAATTTTTATTAAAGCTTAGATATGACTTACTTGTTTTTCATGTTTTGGTGTCATCTTCACTGGTTTGTATTAAAATATTAATCTGAAAAAAAAAAAATTAGACGTAAGATTGGCATTTAGTAGTTATTTGAAGGTCATTAGTACTTTTGCTAGACATTAGTGAAGAGTGGAAAGCGGCACGCATACAGTGAAAACATTTTTGTATTCATTATATCTAAGAGTTCCTTCATTTAAAAAAAAAATAAAAATCCCATTTTAGAAGCAGTGGGTTAGTCCCCTTTTGAGGATACTTTTCATACATGAAAGCCCAGCGATGCCTGTTCATGTCTGGAAGTCAGTGCTTTTTTTCACTGCTCCAGGAGCTGCCCTGGGGCTCAACTTGCACCCACCTCCCAGGAGCTCCACGCAGCCAGCATCCCCCGTGCACAGACACAGCCCAGGCAGCGCTGCTTGTGCCTTGCTCCTAGGCACAGGCCTGCGTGACTGTGGCCAAGGTCCAGAGACACTAAAGCACCCAAGTCAGCAGAATCAAAAGCCCCTCTCAACCGTTTCTCTGAAACAGAGATAGGCAGAGAGACAAACTGTTTGGATCCTGCACGTTACCTAGAACTCAGGTTAAATTTCACGGTGTATGTGGTTTTCAAACCTCAGCATAGGGAAGTGTTTAGTTAGGCCAAATAAAAAAATCCCATCATTAACTTATGTTTTAACTCTCCTCTTTCACTGGAAATCCCAATAGATTTTTAGCTACCTCTGCAGTCCTGTAAACCAACTTGGTTTGCTCAGGACAGGTTCCTACACGGGAAGAGCAGGACAGCTTTATTCACTTGCTGGCTTATGTGCACACTGCCTGCCTAAAAACAACCACCATGGGAAAAAGATATGCAATTTGCCTTTTCCCTTTACCTCTCCCACATGTCCTCCAGCCACTGCCAGCTAACACCTACCCTAAGCTACAAACACATGCCATTGCCTCCTCAGCTGTTAAAAGTTAGCCTCCTCTTCCCAAATGAAGAGGACCCACACAGGATCTCACCTTCACCCCAGGAGCACAACTCCCTACATTGGTGCCATGGTAAGGATGGAAACCACTTAAGCAGGAGAAGCTGAGCAAAATCCTCCCGCACATCACTCAAGGCAGGTGCCTTGCACTGGAAAAGGTGAATTTGCAGCAGCTGGCTGCAAACTATTCACATGTGACTAGGGAAGACTCATGGCTATGTTTTGGGGGTGGTTTGCTAAGGTTTAACAAGGCACAGCTTGGAGCCTCTCTTATTATACAACTATATATTTAGGTCAAACCCAGCTAAGGACTCCTGGACACCCAACCCCTGCCCAATGCCTCTTACAAATGCCTAACTTTCAAGTTACAACTTCACCTATTTTAATAAAGCAGAGCACAAAGATAAGCACGCATATATTTATTTGACCAAGAAACTATTTTGGAACAAACACATCTTTGTCAAATTTCTCTAGGATCAGTTATATCGAAATAGGATGCTCTGTCTCCAAACAGACATGTTCATACACAGCACTTCACATCCTAAGGAGTGCCATCAGTACGGTTCCCATCTTCATAAAGCCACCATTTCATTTCTATAACTAGGATGGCACTGATAAAAGCACAGTGGAATAGCAAAAACCACACTCCTATAAATCTTTTTTTATTTTTTTTTACTTTATGCATTTATGCCTAACTGGGGTGCAGCTGTAAACCTATACAGTTTTGGTTTGGGGTTTCCTTTTCTGCTCTGGTTGAATATGTTGTGGTGATGTTTTTTTAAATGGCAATTCAATGTATTTTTTCCAGTTACATACCTTTATCGGATTGTGCAGGGTCTTTCTCTCCTGTCTCTTAGCTGATTTAAGTAAGAAATTATGCAAGCCCAAAATACCTCATTCCTGACGCTGTTAGTGAATGACAGGGCTGAAATAACACCTCTCATCTTGTCATCTGTTTTTCTAATGAACAAGTTATATGCTGGTGCAGGTTAGAAAGAGCAGTTTAAGCTCCAAACAGTCATCACAATTTTAAATATTTAATGACTAAAATGAATATTTCAGCACCAACAACCTTCCCAAAATAATTGAAATACCTATTTTTTTCATGAAGTAATTTGAAAAGAAATAAAAAGGAAACACAAGCCCACCAAAGCTGCCTTTTCCACTGATTCCAGCAACTCCAAGATTGCTCCAGTCATGCTGCAGCCACTCGAAAACCTACTGAATGCGGTATTCTGTCTGGTAGCAAGGCATGTATTTTGGGACTTAACACATGTAGAAACCAGAAAAGCAGAACAGTTCAACTGTCTGCTTAAGAAGATATCTTTTTATCTTTAGAAAAACCCTACTCAAAATACCACTGATAGAGAGAAGCTGCCTTCAGAAGACAAACAGAAGGTTGCTTTTTACTCATAAAAAAAATAAATCACTAACAGAAATGAACCAATGCTGGGAAAAAGAATCAAAAGAGGCAGTGGTAGATCTGTAGCTTTGATAAAACGCTTTCTGCTGCGACCGGGGGAAAACCTCATTGCTCTGGCTAAGTTTTTGTTCTGCTTCTGATCTATTATCAGCCTGCAGATGACTTTTATTATTATTATTATTATCAATTGCATATACTTAACATCACACCTGCTCCTTGCAGTACAGATTTTTGATGGTTCTTAATTGCATAATGAACAAAACTGCCATGGAACAGCTCCACAACTGCCAACAACCACCCAAATGCAAAAAGATTACATAGGATGACTTGCCATGCTTCCTGCAACCTAAAAGGAAAAAAATCAGGGAGAGGGAAGCCATACACAAGTACTGCAGGTTTTTTCTTAGAGATAACAGATAAACTGCAGTATTCTTTGTAAGGACAACAGATAAATGTCACTATTATATTTTATTTCATACGTTAGATTTTTTTGTATTTTAAAATCCAAATTAAAACAGATTTAATATTACTAGGGGAATACCCCTTTATCCTGTAAATGGATTGCTCTCAATAGAGGAAGTAACTTCACCACTACCTTCTCAAACTGAGAGATGAAAACTGAAGCAATACCACAGACAAATCCATGACAATGGACAACTTGCTATGGTAACAGCACAAACAATGAGAGGCCTCCCAGCCACCTCACCAGTAGCTGTGTTTTAGTTGCACTGAAATTTTATGATTTCACTCATTGCTGGGCAGTGGCCTGTGCAATATTCTTGTCTGCTCTGGGACTACTCACTGACTGCATATGGCCAGTGTGGCCCCATAAGCAATAAACATTGATCTTAGGCTCAAGAATTATCCATCCACCCACCTTTGGATATTTCTAAACATACAACTAAAGGACTATTTTGAGACCGTGGTGATGATTGGAAATCCTATCTAGTCACAAAGCCCTCAGCTGCACTTTCAAGGTTGTCATCATCAGTATCAAACGAAACTTTCATTCAGGGCTTCGATGTGACCAAGACAGAGAGATCACAATTAAATCTCTAAATAAGAGAGCTTTCCTGAATTTTACATTGTGCTTACCTTAGCACTTGTAAAAGAAGAATTTCAACCTACAGCCTGCAGAAAACTATATATAGGTAGCATACATTTATACATATAAAATGTACCATTCTGTGATGCCTAACTCACCACATCGTAACATCACCTGGTACATACAGGAACTGGGTACGCTGCCATAACAGAAGTCCTATTCAAATGCTGTTCCCCAAGCAGGGACTTCCAGTCAATCCAGAGTAACTCAGCCTCAGTGTAAGCAGATGTCTTGAACTTCACCTAGGTCTAATTTAATACCTGGGGTCAACGCAAGCACATTTATCCAAGGAGTAATGAGTTCCTTTCTGTCCCTCACTGTCCATGAATAGGATGGTAAGGACTAACTCTAGGCTGCACAGGTCACAAAACATCCTTCCTTCTTTCATCTACCCTGCTGGTTATCTGCCTCACCTTCCCTCAGCAAATCACCATAAGGGTCTGCTCATCAGAAGTGGAAAGAGTATGAAAGACATCAGCATTTTCATCTGAACTCAGCACAACACTCAGGTGTCTGCAGACTGCTTAGTGAAGTCAACAAAATAAAGTACCCCTGAGCAAATCCATCTCGCTTTCCAGGCTTGAAGTATTGGTTTCATCAGTGATACATTATGGTAGCACCAGAATCACTTTGCTGCCAAGCAGGAAACAAGCACACTATCTAAAACGCTTTTAAGAGCTTTCCAAACCCCTGACAGATTTCATGCACCTTTCCTACAACTGCAAGGCTACTTAGAAACACACTGCCAAAATCATGCTCTTGTGGCTGTACTTGAAATTCTGACTTCCAGCCACTGCTGCCAAGATGTTTAGTTAACTACTCTTTCCTTACAGGATTTCACTACATTTGGTTGCCAAATGCTTGTTTATGGCCACCAGGTATAAGACAGCTCCTTTTTAAACACTACATTACAATTTTCCCTCAATCAGTCATGCCCTGGTGCTGCAATCTTCCTAGCTATTAAGACCTGGTTAATCAAAGAATTAATTTGGTCTACTAAAAAAAAAAAAAATATTCGAAGAAATTTTCATTCATTTCAGAGGAGCCCAAGAATCAAAGAGTTATTCAAACATACAAATTTCCTTCTCCCCTACAAAATAAATACATTACATGGATTACAGTGTCAGGTGTGGGTCACAGATTTCCAGTTACGGTGCTGTTATACCAGGTTTTGAAATGCCTCAGGTTAATACCATACTGCTGGACAGCAGCATGACTCACACACCAAGCCTGTCTGAAACCTCCAAAAGCCTAAAGATAAATAAGGAAGAAGTACTAAGAAATCTGTTCACAGTAGGAGTGAGTATCAGATGTTTTGTCACTCTCCTATTTTATTTTTTCCTTTTTTCTTTTCGGTCTCAAATTGCAGACATATGCTCAACCAAAGGATTTATGTATATTCCGCAGTTTCAGTGGATTGCTGATCCCAGAGCAACTATTACTTTGGTTTTCTCACTTTAGAAAATACTGGTAAGACTAGCAGTGGCAGTTTGGGCTTTTAGGCAATGGCTAGAGAATGGTAACTGTGAGTCAAGAACAGTACGTGCCAGTCTCTGTCATGGCAATTATTTATTACTCGGGACTGATGTTTGTCATAGCTTCTGCAGATAACGTGGGGACCACTCAAAACTCTCCTGCAGCTCTTGGCTCCTGTGTTCTCCAGGCAGCCTGTCAAGCTGGTCTGCCACGCGAGCCTGCCTGTGCTACTCTTCCCAAATATTAAGGTGAATAATAAATAGCTTAAACTACACTAAATTATTTTGTAGCGTAAGTAATTGCAGGTTTTGTTGCTAGGACATTTTCAGAAGGCCAGAGACATGAGACAGTCTTTAAACAGAAGCACTGGTGAATTCCAAGGTAAAGCTCCGGTAAGCCTGCCTGCTCCAGAGAACTTGAACTAGGAGAAACCAATTTCAGAAGTAGCAGCAACCTTGGCAATCTGGCAAATTCAATCATCTTTCAACTACAGCCATACTCAACATGTAAAATACTGGATATGCACTAGAGTTTTTACTGATACTTAACACAAATAAGGCATACCACTGGCAGTAAAATTACCTTCGAAAACAAAGGGAAAGCAGCAAGTAATTTCCAGGCTAAAACCACTTGCTGACATAATACCCAAGTACTTTCCAAATCAAAGTTCTGTTCTGTTACAGAAGTGACAAGTGAAGATGTACATGTTTTGCACACACAAACCATAAACAGATCTTACCAGATACACCAATGAGAACCAGCAAAGTAAAATCATGCAGACAGATAACCCACCCTAAGATATTTTTATATGATGACAGTTACAAACAATATATCAGACAGCTTTTAGTTTTACAAATTGGATTACAAACCAAAAAGCAAAGATTTGTAAATAGAGACTAAAGTATCAGCATTTCAGAACGCTGATTAAAATACGAAGAAAAATCTTAAATGCCGTTTCTGAAGGAATGTTACATTAAAAGAAGGTATGTTTTTCTTTCTTAAAAATACATGTTTCTTACAGGAGCTAAATATTTCACTGCATTCTATCTCTCTGTAATAACTAATTTTTACTCATCACAGGAAAACAAGGGCTGATGGAAGCTCTATCTTTGCTGCTGAGTAAGCAGATCAGAAGTCAAGAAATGCTGTGCAGTCTTACTGCAACATTTCTTTCTCGGTCTCTCAAGCGCAGAGGCTGTCATCACCTGACCCTTTTGTGACTTCCCCCTGGAGCATTTTGAATCTCTTGTGCTGGAAATAGCTCTTTTTTTGCTCACTTCAAACTCTCTTAACTTATGATATGGTTTTTCTCTGCTGCTTGCATTGCTGTTACTTAGCACTACATGTTTTAGCTTGATTTTCTTCTTGCTGCAGATTTCCTTTATTCTACCAAAACAGCTATATTGTGACATGCCACCTGGTCCCAACTAGGAAGTGCAGGTGCTCAGTTTGTCCTCAGAGAGGAAAGTCAAGCAAAAGCGATAGTCTTGGTCATAACCACAGAATTAGAAGCCCAAGTCTCACGATGTGCATCTGGGGAGATGGCTGGGAAAGACCATGCACAGATAGAGCCAAAAATAAAACTAACAGTCAACATCCTGAAATGGATTGATCCTAAGCGGTCTCTATAATGCAGCTCAAAACAGTGGGGAAGCCAGGAAATCCTGCAGTCAATACAGTGTGCTCACCAAGCATTTTGATCAACTCTGTTAAAACTGTTATGTTTCTTGGGTCTTTTAAGCTGACCAGGCCCATGATGGATTATTACAAGACTCTAGCTGGATTAGATATCCATTCTCTCATCCATGGCAATTCACTCTTCAGGCTCTCTTTCCTTGAGAAACTTATCAGATGGCCCATTATTACTGCAAAATCTCACCTGTGTTGCATCTGTGTAGCTACATCCATACATTGCACTAGTTTATGAACTGGATCTATCAACAGTCAAATTAACCATGTAAGAATGTATTACAGTGAATTCAATCAGGCAGCTTGCTTGTTCAATGGGCCTTGTTCTCTTTCTAAGCTGGCCTGTGCCAGTGGCATGAAAACAGTATTCTGGAAGTAAATAACCTCTCAATAGCGTCACTCATTGCTCAAGCAGACAGTTCTGAGGCACAAACAACATTTGGCCAGAGGAACTTCTCATGAGCTGACCAATAAGAAAGCCAGACTGAAAATCAATGATTTATCCATATCCTTGGATTGTCTACTTCTCATTTCTTTTATGCCTGCTAAATGTTAAGGTGTGATTTTGGTTACTTTCACCCCAATTATGGACCCCACTGCTACACCATGACTTCATAAGACTGGCATCAGCCCTTGGCCAACTCTACGCATAGGAGGCAAATTTCTGTTACAGAAAACTCTTTTCAGAAAAGCAGCACTTGGGTTTGACTGCTCTACCATCACGGACAAGTCAAAGGAGTCCCTGGCCAGCCTAGAACCAACACTGACTCAAGGTCAAGCTGCAAAGGTAGAAAACTTCATGTCTGCAGGACAAATATGGCCCAGAGCTTGCTCTAACAGTACCCAAACCCACATGATATTTTTCCAACAATTAATTCAAGTAGACCACTAAGTGGTCTGAAGGA
>NW_009936132.1:4812-8493 GCF_000696875.1 Nestor notabilis | reverse complement strand
TTCACCAGGAAAAAGACTTCCCACTACCACAGCAAACGCTGCCTAAATGAGCAGAATGCACAGATTTAAATTAACTTTAAACCTGGTCAGTTCAGGCTCTAAGCCTGTGTGAAAACAGTGGACTGAGATGAAACTCGGTTTGTGTTATTTAAGTAAGGCTTATTCCAAGTTCACTTAAATGTATTTACTTCAGACCACAAAATTAGTACAATCCAATCTTAGAGCAAGTGTCAATGTATATAATCACACCTTCAGCTAAAGCAGTTAAAACCTACACATTATGTATGGGCATATTTGAAACCCTACAGGCAAATCCGTAATAAATGTCTATCACATGGCTAACGGGACCTGCCAACCACCAAGAGATCTCCAGCTCTACCATTTTGCAGAATCACAACTATGCTGTGGGGACGATGGCTTCTCGGTCCAGGGTTACACACGCATCTCAGAACTGAACCACGATCAATGCAACTCAGAAAAACAAATAGCCTGGATGAGGCGGGAGCAGAAGGCACTGCTTACTACACATCCTTCACAGCTAGAAGCCTATAGAGGAAAGCCTCGCTGCAGATACCCAGCCTGACTGGTCACTGCTAGTAACTTTTCTGCAGTACTAATGCAACTGGGTCACTATGGGCAACGGAAATGGAAATAACCATTACTGATGACACATTCTGCTTGATAGCCAAGTTTCAAATCCTGCAGCACTTTATATAAAGGCAAGTGCTTTACCAACCTTGAAAACACTCTGTAAGGACAGTGACCCTTGATAAGGTCTGTTTTATTGATCTAGCAGAAAAACAGGAAGGAGAATGGTTGTCATCTAGTCTAAAAACAACACAACTTTTGCAACTCTAAGAGCTAGCTATTCATTGACTGCTGAAAACCAGAATTTCATCTGTACTAAAGAGAGAATAAGGCTATTCAAGGAATGAAAGTTATCCAGTTTAGCTGAGCTTATGAGAAAAGACAGTGATCCCTAGAACTTATCTTTGCTAGAAATCCAGTGAAGGGGTAATCATATACACCAAACTCAATTACCATTTTCCACACTGCCAACAGACTTGTATTTCAGATATCTAGGACAAGTCAATTACCAGCCAAGGTTAGATCGATAGAAGCTGTAGTGATCCTCAGTTGGTCAAAATAATTCTGCAGTGTTCAGAAACACACTAGTGCTTGTTGCTGTCATGGTCCAAGGGCACAGGCAAGACAGTGCCTTAAGCAGAGATGGTGTCTTGTATGAGAGACTAGAAGTATACTTGAAAGTGTCTCAGAGGCCGTAAGCCTCAAAGCCATATTTGTTCAAGCAGACACATTATACTCTAATAAAAGATATTTAATGTGCAGAACTTGCCATGGACAAAGAGTTCTGTTGTTCTGGAGAGCCCGGGGAATACGGAAGAATCACTTTTGAGAGAAAATCATAGCCTATGCACATACACTATAGTAAAGCATATTAATATTTTTCAAACCTTGTATTTAAATTCATAGCAAAGAGGAAGGCAAAATTTGTCTGTGGACTGAAGCCTAAAGATTACCTTTATGTTTTATTGAAGATAGTCGACAGTATTCCAAATACTCTTTATGGTTATCTTGCATGACTTACAAGGTTTGGTGCATGTATTGCAGGGTACTTTTCCTGAGAAAGTCAAGACATTTTGTTTGCAAGCTGGCCTGAACTATTCACAGCTATTTACCAGGACTTACATTAAACCCCTGTGATTCAGCTGTGAAAAGCTCACCAGAAAGACCTCATCTGAAGGAGGATCTTGCACCCCCGCTCTAAGATTTAGTCTTGGACTACACCTCCAGTGTAGACACCAATTTCCTGGCCAGCAGGTCAAACAGATCCTCCTTCCAAATCTACCTGTGATAATGAGAGAAATAGCAGACTTTTTGTAACACCAAGTAGTGATAGGACAATGGGTAATGACTTTAAACCGACAGAGGGTAGATTTAGAATCATAGAATGGTTTGGGTTGGAAAGGACTTTAAGATCATCTAGTTCCAACCCCCCTGCCATGCGCAGGGACACCTCGTGCTAAACCATGTCACCCAAGATTCCGTCCAATCTGGCCTTGAACACCGCCAGGAATGAAGCATTCACAACTTCCTTGGGCAACCCATTCCAGTGCCTCTCCACCATCACTGTAAAGAGCTTCTTCCTTATACCTGATCTAAAACTTCCCCTGTTTAAGTTTAAACCCATTACCCCTTGTCCTACCACTACAGTACCTAATGAAGAGTCTCTCCCCAGCATCCTTGTAGGCCCCCTTCAGATATTGGAAGGCTGCTATAAGGTCTCCACGCAGCCTTCTCTTCTCCAGGCTGAACAGCCCCAACTTCCTCAGCCTGTCTTCATAAGGGAGGTGCTCCAGCTCTCTAATCATCCTCTTGGCCCTCCTCTGGACTTGCTCCAATGGCTCCATGTCCTTTTTATGTTGAGGACACCAGAACTGTACACAATACTTCAGGTGAGGTCTATTTAGATTAGATATACGGAAAAACGTCTTTACTTTGAGGGAGATGAGACAGTGGAACATGTTGCTGTGGCTGCCCCATCCCTGGCAGTGTTCAAGGCTAGGTTGGACAGGGCTTTGAGGAGCCTGGTCAAGTGAAAGCGTCCCTTCCCATGGCAGGGGGGTTAGAACTAGATGATCTTTAAGGTCCCTTCCAAGTCAAACCATTCTACGATTCTATACCACAGCTAATCTTCACTATGACCTGACAAAGATAACGAACACAGTGTAGTGACAAATTCTTGGAGGCAGACCAATTTGTGTCACAGCCATCGAACACCAGTGTCATTATTTCACATGTCTGAAGTCCTGTGAGGGTATCTTTGAGCTATGCTCCTCCATGCCATGAGAGACAAGGCTATTACATTTAGCTGTTCTCAAAGCAAGCATGACTGCAATGACACTACATGCCGATGCAACTATTTATACATGCAAATGCCTGGCACGCCATAGGCTCTGGCATTATCAAAATGCTCTCCAGCACCCAAGACTCACGGCTATTTCCCTTCCCCCTGTAACCAACATTCCCCTTACTACCTCACCTTTTTGTGCCTTATTAGTAGAAATTCATGTCTCCTGGGAAGAGGCACGCCACTCTTGGGAAAACAAAGCCTTCCCCTCTGGGAAGACAGCTGAAGATCTCATTAAAACCGGTACCAAATTATGACTAATTTGAAACCACACATCACCATTATGCAATTAAAATTATGAGACTATTAGGAGGCACAAAGTTATAACCTGGTGACTGTTGTTCTATACATGGAACAAGGTAGGAGAGCAGTTAAGGCTTCCCTGAGGCAAAGGAGGGGCAGGAACTTAAACCTGAAGGACGTGTTGCAGCATACATACAGAGGTCAGGCTATATTATTCATTGTCAACTCTATAGTAAAACAGATGCCTTGCTACAGGAATAAAACATCCATTTTGCTTTGAAGAATAGTTTACCTGTGAGTAAGTGTATCCTCCTAGACAACTCTGGTAAAGAAAGGGAGAGGAAGAAGTAATTTTCTTAAGCCACAAACTCTTTAAATACCAAGAACCAAGAACTCCTTCGTACCACAAAAAGCAGGCATGGAAAGTAAACAGCGTTCTCCTTTTATGCACAAGAGCTACCAAGAGAAGATCCATAACAAAGTCATTGTTGGTTAATTTGTTCTCA
>NW_009936132.1:0-4781 GCF_000696875.1 Nestor notabilis | reverse complement strand
TCCCCATCCGTCTGAATGCCTGACCGGCCACAAGAAGATGGTGAAGAGAAACTCCTCCATTCAAGCCAATCAAGTCCTTCCCTTGTTTTGGGGCTGGCCCAGAGGGCAATGCAGAGTTGTAAAGGTTTTTGCAAGGTTCGTGTCTACTGATGAATTTGTCTGCCACACATTTTGAAATAACTTGTGTCAAGATGTCAGTGACAACAGTGCGCAATGCTGGTGTATGGACACCCTGAGCAACACCTGCACAGCACAAGTGCCGAGACAGACCCTGTTTAACCTCAGGCTATCAGCAAAACAACAGAAAACAAGCAAAAACGTAGGTTTTATGTTCCTTATGTGACTGTCCCATAAATACTGAAGGAGTGAGTGTAGCAAGGAGCAGATACAGGGGCCAACAGAGAGGCTGGCAAACAGCATGGGCAACTGATTCCTTTAGCACACGCTGTGTGGAGAACATGCACAGCGAAGTATGAAAGGAAACTGGTTTCTGGGACCAGAAGTCCTGAGGGCATTTAAGAATTCTGTGAAGGCATATCATTAATTAGACCTCAGAAAGAGAAATACTATTTTGAAATTCTCCAAGTTGAAAGTGGATCACTGGAGGAACACAGTGGGAAATAACTACATTACTGGATTACATTCTGTTAAATCTCCCACTGATCCCTTTGCTCTGCAGAAACCTGGACAAGCACGATTCAAATAGCTAAACATAAACGTTCGGTGCTTTTGTGGATGCTCACAAGGTGTCCTACTTAATCTTCAGCTGCTGCCCAAGAAGAGGGTGCATCAACTGTAGGTCATGCGTCAGGATGCCAGACACACACAGGTGTCTTGGATCCTCTCAGACAGCCCCACTGAAAGAAACTGGTCACCCACATCTGAGCAACTGACCCATGCTGAAGCTGATGGACACAGCCCAGGTAGCGCTTTGGCACTACATGCAGCGTGGTGGGATCACTCAGGAGATGCCCCTCCATCTGCAGCACCTCCCACCATGAGCGTGGGTCTTTTTATTTTTGCTTCCCTGTTCTTCAATGCCTATATACGCACAAAACATGAACGGGGTTTTTAACTGTAACTAATTAATCAAAGGTTCTTTTTGTTTGTTTGGGTTTGTTGGGGTTCCCCCATGCCCAAGGTGGGGAAAAAGAATGCTTATAAATGTTCTAGTCTTACATATTGTGTACAGATTTCGCAAGGAATGAGACAAAGATCCAGAGCCAAATACTACACACCAGACTTGTGCATGTAGTTCTCTGCAGTCATGTAGCAGGATTTGCTTCTCTCTCCCAAAAGCTATCCTGCCAAGAAGTCAGGAAATTCCTGTAGAACACATAGCTGTGCTTTCCTCTTAATGTTTTTAGTATGAGAGGAAGGAAAAAGTTGCTGACTTTTTTTTCTGAGATAATAAAATGATGCAAAATGTTTAACAAGAAAAAAGAAAAATCACAGTAGCCTAAATTAACCAGATGTCTTTTACTTCTCCGCTTACAAAAGCCAAAAGTTTATGCATACTACGTACCATATGCACAGAAATAAGATCCATGTGATACATTGCAGAGATATGATACATCAAATTTGTCACGTGTCCTATCTTACCTACCTAACTCCAGGAAGTGCAGAACACCTCCAGAATATTTGCTGAGCAAATGTTCACAATCTTTTTACTTTGAGATTCATTGTAGCTGTTTGTGTGTGTTTTGTGGGTTTTTTTTGTTTTGTTTCAGCTGTTTGCTTGTGGTTTTTCATTGTTGTTGTTTTGGTTTGTTTTAAACCAGCCTTCCAGAGAAGTGTTTCCTCCTTTCACATGGAGAAATTACAAAATCATACAAAGAGAAGGTTGCAGTAGCCCAAAATGATGGCAATTAGGAAAAGCATCAAGCAAAAATTTACTAAAATGGGGCTGCAAGATTGACTCGGTCCTTGCGGTCAGAGGAGCCCAACTTCTGTATTGATTATCTTCAACAGCTTCTTTCACCCCACAGGATCAGAGGATCAGCAGAAGGGCAGGCAGAGGGGAACACCACAGTGAAGCAAGTGCATTTGGTACCAGGAGGTGCAGACCCTCGGGCCAACTGCAATGCTGCTATATGGCAGAGGCAATAAGCAGCCAGGGGAAAGAAGGAAGCAAGCATCAAAGACAGGTGCTCTAGGGTTGCTCAACTAGGAACAGGCTGCAGGAACCTTTAAAACTACAACTGTCACAACCCCTTCTGTAAGAGAACCATGTGCAGCAGCAATGTGAGCCCTGAAAATCTTTGGGAATGTAGCCTTCACCCTTGTTATGTTCTGGTCCTCATCTGTTCAGTGGTACCACCTTGCACCAGTCACATCACCAGTCCTGGCTAGATGATGACAGTCTGACAAGAGGTCACATCACATGTTTACTAACTGCTGGCTTGATTTAATGCTCTACCTCCTCTTATGCCTGAGAGACACTCAGTTTGATCCAAATCCCCAGTGATTTTTGCTTTGTATCACACTGTGCTTGGGAGGGGAAACCCCATCTTGGAGTGTAGAGCACAGCAGGGCAGTGGTCATTTCCGATCTGTACGCTGTGTCCATGCTAAAAGCATCACAGTACCATGGGCACGTGATGATCACAGAACTAGCTTGAGCAGGTATACCAGGGCTGTCTAAAGGTGCTGCCATGAAAATAGCTATTCTTCAGGTGTTAATGCAGAAAAGCATAACTGAAAACAACTTGTAAGCGTACTGAAAGGTGAAAAAGAGCGGCCTTAAAGAGGAAAGGCAATGTTTATCCAGCTCTGCCTGCAAGGCAGGGAACAAGGGAAAACCAGAAAACAGAAAGTCTGCCGAGACAGGATCCAGGCAATATTTCATGAAACACAGTAACGTGGTAAAATAATGCTACTCCAGCTTTCTGCTGGGTTATCCCCTACTGACCGTGCCATAAACATTCCTGACTGATTGTACCATTCAAAAAAACAACCCAACCCTCAAAACCAACACATCATTCAAATAAATTGCTATCTTCTTCAAATACAGAAACCTTCGCAACGGGTTCTGTCACAGAACAGTCAATTCTAGGAAAGAGTATCTGCAAGCTGGCAACTGCTGTTTTGCAGTGATACAGAAGCACAAATCCTTAATTCCAGTAGCTCAGCTGATAGCAGTTTAGAGCAGCTGAACTATAGAGACATAAATGAAACAGGAATCACATCAATATAAATGATAATGAATTTTCCACTTGTATGAACACTTGGAGGTACTTTATTAAACAACTATTTCTGCCTGTGTTCACAAATAGCATCTTGTTTTCTATTTCACAAGTTCACTGGGACCAAATACTACCTTTATGCCTATAGTTGCACTGCTCCTACCGTGGGGCACAAGTAATGAGGCTTCTAGGTGCAACTGTCTTCTAATTACACTATAGCATTGGAGAGATTATGTTGTTAGCACCTTAGTAGTAATATTTTCAGAACATTTTTCTCCTTTAAAAAAATATTTAAATATCATTATTTTGCAATTAAAATTTAAAATCATAATAATCTATAATAAAGGTAATATTTGCAAGTATTTATATGAATACAAGCATGGTGTACCAATGCAAGATCTTTAAACTGAAATGCATTAAAAGGTAATTACTTCTTGGATTCAATATAAAATATATACAATAAACTAGAGTCTTCTGGGTTTCAAGTCAAGCATAATAAACAATGTCCTAGGCTGAAGTAGGCATAAATATTCTTTTCATTTTCTACACAAAGAAAACATTGGTATCTCCATTTCTCTAAAGGAAGTCCAGTTTTGTGGCACGCAGTAAAGCTCTGCCTTGCATTACTTTTAGTTTCAGTTTTCCCTGGCACAAATAGGAAGACCACCCTCTTCACTTAATCTATTTCCTGTCAGCGTAAGCAGCACAGTGGGCAATGGAAATTGACGCTGCTGTTTCCCTTGGGCAACGGGTGGTGCTGGCATGTGCCCAGATGGGAATCTCAAATGCACCCGAGTGGGCCAGACGCTGACCCTCAGTGCCTTGGCGCCACACCTCCGCCTGCCTCTGCCTTTTCACCACTGCTAGCAGAATTAGGCAATATTTACCCCAAATTGCCACATCCTCAAAGGAGCTGTGAAAACACCCAAGCCCAATCGTGCTGATCCGATGACGACTGCATGTCTCTATGGGGCTCCTCCAGTAAGTGGAGGTGAGACAACAAGCAAACACAGGCATCTCAAGGAAAAGTGCAGGCAGCTGCCCAAGTGCCTCCCTCGCTGCCTAACTCCAGTACGTAGCGCAGGGCAAACCCAGCGACTCAGTCCCTGGAGCTTCCTTCGGTTTATCAATCAGCATCAACTGCACACTGTGCTTGCCTAGGCTTTCTTCACAGGTACCTAAAACTGCTCAGGCTGCTTAACTTCAATAGCACACAGAATTTTAAAGTAATAGTAAGGCAGCCTCCTGACTAATGAAAAGGTGCAAAAAACACGATGTATTTAATACAAAATCATGTCATTATATATTTATATATCATTATACACAGTAGTATGCATTGTAATATAATGTATATACAAAACAACAATGTATTTATGGAACAATATAGTGTATATACACAGTATAATGAATATACATAATATGATGTATATTCGCGCAGCTTTTGCACATCCATGCAAAGATCACAGCAGCCAAAGGTGATGGTCTCGCTTTAGCAAAACAAAAAGGGTTGGTTCAAAACAAGATTAAGAATTATTTAAGCCAAAGTTTCTCACTGCCTGGTGTTAATCATTACTAACAGCAGCCATTTACACAGCCG
>NW_009936131.1:16303-43691 GCF_000696875.1 Nestor notabilis | reverse complement strand
CTGCAGTGCAGTAATTGGCAAGGAGGGAATTATTAGGAGAGGAAATCAAGCTATGGTGGCGCCTCTTGCAGAGTTGTGTTGCTGAGATCTGCGTTTTGAAGCAAGAGGTAATGAACGGCTGCTTTCAGGTTTCCAATTCAGATATCTGACTGCTTTCAAAAAAAAAGGATGTGGGTAAGTTTTCATTAAGTGTCCCTAGTGTGTGCATGGAATGCTGGACAGCCGTGAAGTTTATTGATGCAGTGGTTTGGCTTTTTTTTTTTTTTCCTTTGATGTTAAACACTTGCAGTTTCTGTCTAATACTTTGGTTTTAGTTCTCTATGCTCATACAATGGAGAATAAGGTAAGGTACTTTCTGTTGCCTAACACAAAGGACAATAGAAATAATTTCTGCATGTTGTAGCATGCAACAGTAACTGCGTTCTGTTGGCAAGTAAAAGTTTTGATTACCTTTTTTTATTGCTTGTAACTCATTGAAATTCATTGTAATAAGTTCCCTGAATTATCTAGTATATTAAAGTTGACAAACAGTTATTCGTACTTCATATGTATTAAAATATTTTTTTGGAGAGAGTTTTCACTTTGGTTATCTAATACAATAAGGAATTGTTTTCAAGAACAGTGTTCTGAAAATGTTCCTCTTTCTGTGTTAATCTTGAGAGCTAATAACCCAATACTTTCTATGTCTCACCCATGTCTTTGGGTGTTTTTTTAAATGCAGAGTTTTGAGGGTATAGCACTGTCTTAATGCTGCTGTTTAGCAGTGGAGTGCACTTGTTAGTAAGAATGAAACCTTGGAGGCGCCTGAATTTTCTGTAAATTGGAAGGGGTTGTGGTGGGAGAGAAAGGATCGGCTGGAAGTGCAAAACTCCCTGTGCTAAATTCAGCTTTATAGTTAAGAATACGAATGGACAGTAACCAACCGTAACTAGTGCCTAAACTTAGGATGGAAGCTTATAAGAGCTTTAGAATGTAAATTGCTTGCTGAGTTACTATATAAATGTTTAGTACAGAAATTCATACTTCGTTCATGATACCTGTAAGAATGATGGCCTGATTTACAATTCATATGGTATTTTGGCAGGGAAAGTGTTGTATGGTTGCAGATCTCTTTTTGGTATGACTAAGGGTTTATTCTTCTACATTTCTATGAATCTCAGTCCTGAGCTATTTTAACAGCTACTGTGTTTCTAGAATGAGCCAGATTGGTCTTTCCTTGGCCAATGTGTTTCTTTTGCTTAAGTCTGTAACCACTGGTTAGCCTGTTAGTTAATATGATGCAGAGTAGCACGGCTGCTACTTTGTTAGTAGCAGTAGCCTTTCCTTTCGCTGATGATGCTGCTTTGCTTAGTGTCATCTGGGAACACTGCTGCTTTGACACTATGGAATAGCTGCTCAGATTTGTTGGAGTTCACTAACACAGTTGGACTGTGGTAGGTGGATGCAAACTTCAATAGCAAGAGTGGAGAATCTAAAACTCTTGCAAAAATGCGGTTTGATTATATATACGGTCAATGGTCAGGTAAGGTTACTGCAACATGGTCATAAAATGTCCTTGAAGTGTAAATTTGAGATAGACTATGGGGATTTAAGATATAGTGTACTGGTGGCCTGGGCATTGTTGTAGCATTTGTTGCATCTAAACTTCAGTATCACATTTAGGAATGCAGGTAGATAGAGATTGATTAAGATTTATATTGATTACGCTTTCAGACTCTCTTCCTCTTCCCCAAACCAGGTTGTTTTCTTCTAATTATCTGTTAGAATATTTTCATAAGGTGTTTGATTTTTTTGCAAGGAAACACTCTGCAGAACAATTAGTTACTCTTCAGAATTGGGCTGATGTTTCCAAATGGAATTTAACAGACTGTTACCAAGAAAATGGCACTACTGTGAAGATTTTGGGCAGTCTGTAACGGCATGTAATGTAGCCAGGTGGAGAAGTTTGTGTGTGTGTAAAGGCAGGAAAAACTAGCTGTGACTTTTACTTTGTGCATGCCTCTATAATACTGTTTTGTTGAGAGTCCTTTGTGAACAATGGAGGAGGATAGGAAAACAGTGGTTTAAAAATCATGTTTTATGTTACCTATAATGTTATTTATGTTATTTTAAATTTGATCATTAAAAATAGTTTGATACTTCCTCAGTTTCGTTAGACTAACTTTACAGATGTTGAGAAGCATGTTAGAGTTTTTTGAATGAAGGTAACATAACTTAAATTTTTCTTCCTTTAGGGCAAAGAAAGAAACCAGGCAGACTATAGCAAAGCTCCCCTTACTGGCAAGAGTAAAGAGAACCCTAACAGCACTGAGAAAGCTTATTCTCCTCTTCAAACTGCACAACAATTTGATTCAAATAAAACAAAGGAAATGTAAACAATGAAAGAGTCTTCCAAATCTGGTGGAAGGGAGAGGTGTTAGTATGTGAAGAAATGAAGTATACAGATTTGATCAAGAAAACCATTGCACAAGCTTTGGAAATCAAGAGCTTTTTTAAACTAACAGTTCCCCCTTTAATGTTTTAACCTCTTCTGTTTTTTGTCAAGGAGAAGAGTTTTGTGAGGAGTAGTATATAATTTCCAGACTGATGTAGTTTACCTGGTAGCCAATAACCAGTGAAGAGGTTGGAAGAGGGAGTGAGTAAGAACAAAGGTTGGGCTGGGAAGATGGGAACTATCAAGGATTTCAACCTTTATGTCATTCTGACAGCAGCTGTGATACTGATGAGGCATTTAAATAGACAAGGGTCTTGTAACCTCTTCTTAAGGTGGACGTGTTCTAAAGGCAAAAGTTCTTCTAGCGTTGGATAAGCTTTGAAGGAGAAAAATTTATTTGGAATTACAGATAGATATACTTTCTCTCTTAGGTTTCTTTTGCCTATTTGAGTTGGTGGCTGAACTGGGCTATACTCAATCCAAACTTTATGAGCTTGCTAGTTAATGGTTAGGAGACAAATTGTTACTAGATTTACTAAGGAGTTTGTAATTTTTTTTTATTATTTTTTAATTTTTTTAATTTTTGTTTCTTTCACCCTACTAAAGCATAATTATTTGTATAGAGGAGAACATTTTACCTGAGCAGTCTTCTTACTGCATTGAAGTAGATGGTTAGGACTCATGTGGAGTATTTTTCTACTTACCTGCCATCTCAAACTTTACTGGAAAACTCCTCTTTGCTTTGTTTCTAATCCAGCATCTAGTCATATATGTACTATTTCCTCCTTACAATGAAAATGTATTACAACTTTTTGTGAGAATGAGCATTTATTTTGGTGACTTTGGTCTGAATTTCCATGTGCAATGTTTTGTTTCCTTTGCACTGCTGCTGAGAGAGAGAAAGACACCAGGAACATATATTGCAAAAATCTATGGTTGTTTTTTATGTTGTGCTTCAATGTAAAACTTGAATGTGGTAGTGGAGGACTTGATTGAAATTACCGGTCAAAACTCAGCAGATGAGAGAGAAAAAAGGGGGCTATAAAAGGTGGTATATGAGTAAAAAAAGTTTGGATTAGTAGAGTTGAGCTGTTAGTTGCATATTACATTCAGCTCACTTTAAAAAAAAAAAAAAAACAAAAAAAAAAATGTAACTGGAGATAATTTGGGAAAAAAATATCTGTGATGCCATATCATTAAAGATTTCAAATTTTCATGTGGGAAGAGAGAGAAAATTGGGGTTGTCCTCATTCAGCTGAATTTAAGATACTGTGGATTTCCCGTAATTACAGCTGTTGTTGGCCCTCTAGCCTCTGTAAGCACACTAATGAAATCCTTTACTTCAGTGAGACAGAGAAGCTGTTTGGATTGATAACAAAAAAATGTATCCTTGTTCCAACATGGGATAACCTTCACTTATTTGCTGACAGCTGTGCTGGTGATAGCTTTCATTAGCAAAACTCTGGTACTGTCAACACCCAGGAGAATAAATTAAGACTATATAAAGAGAAAAAATAGTGTGAGTTTACTTATACCTAATTTAATTTATTTTTTTTTTTTTTCTTAAATAACTGTCTTGGAAAGTGGAAGATTACAAAAAACAAAGCAATTTTTGATAGTATATGATTAACCTACAGAATTCACCAGTAAGAAATAACACTAGGAATTTTCTGCTTTTGTCCTCAAAATAACTACTTCTAGGGTTAGCAGAGGTATAGAGGAAATGAGAATCATGCTTAATAGGTTCTTTGGAGTTACCTTTTTTTTCTTACTTTTAATTTTTTTCTTTTTTCTTTTTCTTCCAACTGCTGTATGTTGCTAGAAAACTTTCAGCTATGTCTACTGAAAGCGAATACTCAGGCTTGAATGAAATGACATGACGTCTGTGTTGTAGCCAATGAGCCTATCCACTAGTGTGTTTTAGAGGCTGTTTAATGGTGGAAAAAGAATCCTAGGAACTGGATTGTGCCTGGCTTCATGGATGTATATTATAGCATTTTCGATGTATTTTGGGATTTTATGCTATATGGTAGGAAGCACATTTATATATGTTCTTAATTGGATTCAGTTTGACACTTTCTTGGGGTTCTCTGAAGGCAGTAGTTTAAGATCATAGAATCATAGAGTGGTTTGGGTTGGAAAGGACCTTAAAGATCATACAGTTCCATCCCCGAGAACAATGTGAAGCAGAAGGAAGGGTTCTTCGTAGAAGCATTTATAATGTTAAGATGGTAGTTCTCCTTATATATAAAGACGAGGGTACCTTGACCTCTCTGGTTGTTTGTCTATAATATTATACCTAGTGTTTTCAGATCCTGAAATTGCTTCATATAGATCATAAAGCACTGGGCTGCATTGTGGAAAAATAAATCTCTTATGAGTCTGAGCAGGGCAGGCAGGTGGTTTCTTACCAATACTTCTAGGAGGATTTAGACTGGGGACAAATCTCACTAGAAGAAGAGTCTAAAAATACTACTTCCTACTGATACAGAATGCCTGAGGCCAGGAATGCTATAAGAAGTAAGCAATATTGTGCTTAATTTACAGTTTAGGAGGAAAAGAAAGTGTAAAGTCTTAAAAACATGTAGCCATTCAATAGAATTGGTGGGAAAAAATTCCAAACCACAGCTGTAATATTGGAAGCTTCATTGCCTACGTATAAGTTATTTGGAACACGTGAGGAATTGGCATTGTCTGTCCTCTGAATAGTCATTAGTGGTCAAGATCCTTTAATCTTAGGACATAAGCCCCTTGATCTAACAGTGAACGTCCCCTGCATACTTTTAAATCTGTCATTTTTTCCATTTGGAAGTTATTCTTTGCATTCTGCATATGTAGGCTGTGCCTACATGGATCTTTATAATGCAAGCAGATAGTCTTTATCAGCATGGAATCTCTGAGTATTCTCATTTAGTTTCTAGTGCAGCACCTGGAGGCTTTCAGGTTTGAATTTTCAAAACTAAAAATGCATGTTTAAATGTTAGATTGCCATTAATGCATGAATCAAAATTACTCAGTATTTATTTGGTAGAGGTGAACATGATTTCATTAATATTAACTAGAGGAACCTGCTGGCTTTAAGCACGCAAAAAGAGCTATCAACTAAAACTACCAACTTTATATTCCAAATCTGAAGACAGAAATCTTTATAAGGCCTCGTGGAAAGCACCAGTTTTTAATGTGCTTTTTGAGCAGCAGCAGTACTGCACAGTTCTACCACAAGTTTCTTTGAAAGATTGATCTCTTGTGTTAAACTTTTGGCTGTGTAACAGTGATAAATGCTTGCTTTTGGATAATGGTGTGAAATTTAGTCAGAAAAATTTACAAAGTACTCATACAATCTTCACATTTAAGTATATTGTAGAAGGACAACATCCTCAGCGTTTTTTTTGTTAATCCTCAAAATCCAGTGCAAGAGAGAAACGTTCAAAGGGAGTTGTTTTTTTTTTTTGGTGGTGGTTGGTTTTTTTGGTCCTTAAAAGTATCCTGTCTGAATTGATGCTGTAGAGGTGGGTTGTTCTCAAAATGTCAGTGCTATCTATTGATCCGAAACCTGCAGAATAACAATTGGTATAAATCTGTAGGCAGCAGCAAATACAAGACTTGCGGTTCGCAAGGAAAAATAATAAAATTGTTTGATATGTGGAGAAGTAATCACAATCTGAGAGAGAAACCAGGAAATTGGATGCAGGTTCCAGGTAAAAGAATCTTTTAATGAGACTTTGCAGCTTGAAGAACAAATAGCGTCATATACCAGAAGGAATTTTTGTTTTATATAGATTTGGCCTTCAATAACATATTCACAAAGTCTATGTTTACTAGAAGAGGAAGCAAGAAGTTCCTTCCTTTATTACATTCCTAGGAAACATGTTTAGTTGAATCTAAAACTTCAGTTACAAGAACCCCAGCTTCATCTGTGAACATATTTATAAAGGTAAAAAGTGCTTTAGATAGCAGTGAATGTGAAGTTGTTGCTCTGAATATTCTGACAAGTCTGAGGGTTTGTGACTTTTTCCAAACCTTGTTTTTTCTTTCTCAATATACTCAACATATATATATATTTTTACTAGAGAAGTGGAATCACAGAATCACAGAATGGTTTGGGTTGGAAGGACATTAAAGATCATCTAGTTCCAACCCCCTGCCATGGGCAGGGGTGCCTTTCTCTAGGCCAGGTTGCTCAAAGCCACGTCCAACCTGGCCTTGAACACTTCTAGAGATGGGGCATCCACAACTTCTCTGGGTGACCTCT
This sequence comes from Nestor notabilis, assembly GCF_000696875.1. Lineage (NCBI taxonomy): Eukaryota > Metazoa > Chordata > Aves > Psittaciformes > Psittacidae > Nestor > Nestor notabilis. The sequence continues at coordinate 37,005 of NW_009936131.1, read as the reverse complement.
TCAGTATCCTACCACCCTTACAGTAAATTATTTCTTCCTAATATCTAACCTAAATGTACTCTCTTCCACTTTAAAGCCATTCCCCCTTGCCCTATCACTATATGCCCTTGTAAAAAACACCTTTCCAGATTTCTTGTAGGCCTCCTTAAGCTATTGGAAGGCTGCTATAAGAAACTGGAATGCACCCTAATATAACTAGAAATATCAGGGGTAATGTTTTGGTGGTTTGTTTGTTTTTTAATTCCCCCCACCCCTCCCACCCTGTGGTTTTTGTGTTGGTTTTTTTTTTTCTTTTTTTTCTTTTTTTTTTTTCCAGATTCCATTTACAAATGTGTTTCATTTGTTTTGTTTTGTGGTTTTTTTCCCCCTAAATCGTAACAACAAAATACCCTTGTTCACTTTTTCTAAAATTCAAGATGTTGAAAATGCACGTAAACAGTGAAATACACAGTATAAACACTGAAATCACTGAAGTTAAACCTGCTATCACCTGGTTAAATAAATGGACAATGTTTTTGTCTTCTCTCACATTCTGATAAATAATAAAATGCAGGCAAATGACAGGAGAGTTGCCCTTAGGCCTTCTTTTGCATTTTCCTGAAGAAGCAATGATTTTAGACAAAGCTGAAGCCATCATCTAGAATGGTGGAAAAATCCATTTAAGATTAGTGAGAGCTGAGATCTGCGTGTGAATGAATGTCTTCCAGGCACTTCAATGTTAAATAAAATTTTTGGATGATGTCACTTGCTGCTGTTAGTTTCTAGAGTTTGATTAGTATTTAGGGCAGTGTGAAAAAGTAGTTCTTTCTTATCTGTGTTTATAGTATGCAGTGTTTAACTGGATAAATTGGCTGAGCAGGAAGTGTTTTATGAGGATTAGTTTCCATAGGAGACAGGACAGAGATTTATTTAATTTTAATTTTTTTTTTTTTTCCCTAGCTTTGGGTGTAGGCTTAGAAAACTTACTTTAGTTAGAGTGGAGAGCACTTATTGTGGCAGTGAGATAGATGCTATGATCTCAGTTTCCTGGGATGGCCATCTCTAGTTCCACAGTACTTTATTTCAACATTGGATTCAAAAAGTGCAGAGCCATATTGAAGTTGCATTCTCTTTCATTTACAGCTTCCTCTATACTCTGCTGTGTTCAAAATTTCCTGGGAGGATTATTTTGTTAAAGATGAGCTGCATTTTGAAATAAGATTAACTCATATTTTGGAGATTCTTGAGAAGGAAGTTTTCCCGTAATTATTTGTAATAAACCTCTTGAAGTGCCTTTGTTTTAAATCTTCTTTTTTTTTTTTTTTTATTGTTGTTGGGTTTTTTTTCTTTTTTTTTTTTTTTGTTTGGTTTTAGTTTGCTGGTCTCTGACACTTTCACATATTTTCTTCTAAAAATTGTAGAAGGTGAGGTAAAGAATTTTGAGACAGGTAGTACCTCTGCTTTGCTTAGATTTCAAGGTTGGATTCATTAAGAGACAGCACAAATGCACTCAGCCAGAAATTGACAATGCAGAAAGTATTCTTTGTGCACTTGCCAGACAGCAGAGTAGATAGACTGTGATTTGAAGAATATCTGTTGCTATTCTGCTAGATGTTTGAAATTTCATTAGTTTTGAAGCTGAGGATCTGTTTGATTAACAGAGTGGAAAAGATAAGCAGCCAGTGATGGGTCTTGTTAAAAAAGTAAAATAAAAATAAAAAATAAAAAAAAAGATTGACAATAATTTTAAAAGGCAGCAAGATTGTTTGATTCGTACTTAGTGATTTCAGAGATGAAGAGACATTGGTGTCTTATACTTTAAAAGCAAGTTGTTTCTGATAAATCATGTGACAGATTTTTCATGAAGGCACCTGTTGGCAGGAAAAGGGGACTTTTTTCAGCCTCTAGAGGATGAGACATCTTTTTCTAGCAGCGTATGCATTGTCCAAAATGATTTGGACATGCCATCTGCCTTAACCCTTGTTGATCCTTGTTAGGATTTGCGATGGGTAGTTCAAATTTACTGTTATCCAGTCATAGTAGGTATAAGTTGGAAACAGAGTGAACAACTTCTCTTTTGAGTTATATATGATTTGACATTACCACTTTTAAAAAGTGAACCAATAACTTCTATGCTGTGCAACAAAAGTAAAGGAAATACTAGGCTTGCTGTAAAATGAGAAGTGGAGGAAATCTGGACTAATGGAAGTAAGTTTCCATAAAACCAGAGTATTCAGAATGCAAATATAAATTGATTTTGCTAGTTCTCTCTTCAAAGTATATATAACATTTTTCTGTAAAAGGAAACTACCTTTTAATTTGAAATACTATGATTATCATGGTATTTCCCAGAATATTTGATCTGCATATTTTTGTTCCGTGGTAGATAGAACTTTTCGTTTGTAAACAGAGACAGAAGTTAAAAAAACCCAAAACACTGTTGATCCGCTTCCTCTGCAAGGGACTGGTGTATGTATCTCAATCGTGGACGACTTCTGAGCAGCGAAGGAAGAGATTAAAGTACACTTTGTCTTGTCATCATCTGATCATCTTCTGATCTCTCCTATTACTTAATGCTTCTACTAAAAACCTTATAGAGAAATATGTATCCCAACTGGGGATTAGCTTCATAGGTGAAATGCAATAACCTTGTATGTTTTATCTTCTCTCCTATACCCATAGGCAAGGACCCAAATTAGAATTCAAAATGCAGAAGAAAGTGCTCATGGCGCACTTGGATAGCATGTCTCTTATCTGTTGTCTTGTGACCCAGGCTTTCAAAGCTTAAGAGGTCTTTTGATTTCTAAAAGAGGCTTTTGATTTCTTGCACCTCAAATAGCTTTATACTGTATTTTAGTATCCTATTGAGGTTACAAAGTAATTATTGAGAGCTGTAGATAGCAAGTGTAAGTCAAAATACAAACACTTTGGTTGTACTACTGCCTCAGGCTGAATCTTAAAGCTGTTTTGCTAGCCTTTATGTCATGATTCAGAAGAATGTTGTTAACCTTCAAAAGAGTGATGGTTGAACATAGTGTCATATAAAAAACAGCTTTCCTAAATGGCACTAAATTAGTTCTCGACTGTCTTTTTTGAATAGTTAAAATGTAATCCCTTTTAAAGTTGGTGGTTCCTTTTCCTCACATGGGTACAGTATGCATTAGACTGAATGTTAAGTCTATTTGGCATATTATTGGGTAGTTACTAAAAGCGTCAGTCCCTGGGCTCTTGGATACTCCATACTATATTAATACTACAGTACTATTTATAAACATTCCTATTCTCATCTCTTAATTCTGGTGTAATTGCTTTGCACATCTATCCAATGTTTTAATTTCTATTTAGTATCTAGAAATTTGTTACACTGAGCAGGGCAGAGTATATATTGGAACTGTTTTCATGAAAGCATAGTTTAACAGGCTTGCTTGAGTTCCCTGTACTGGCATGCTGTTTTGTTTAATCCTGTAAGATACTTCACATGAATGTGAAGACTCAGTTTTAAAAGAAATAGAGCAAGGAAAGTGATAAAAAGGTTAAAACATAAAACAATGTAAAACTTAGCTTACCATTTGTTTTCTGCTATTTGGTCATCTTGCAAACTAGAACATGGGAAATACACAATGTTTGTGGTTCAGGTGACTTGCACGGTTGTTCATTTGCAGGAATATCAAGATACAATTGTTGGCTATACTTCTGGTTTTGTAGTTGAGATAGGAGAAGAAGGAATGGCCTGTACCATCCAAGGCAAAAATAGTTTTGCTATTTGTTCAAGAACTTTTACAGAATAGAGCCATAAAGATGATGGCGAAATCTGATTTAGTTCCTTTAGAACATAGATGTTTGTGTATCGGAATAGGCTTTTTTCTGCAGAACAATATCATGCCATAATTGCTATAGTAAGAACTCCTCACAGAGGAGTGTTAAACACTGGAACAGGTTGCATGGAGAGGTCATGGTATCTTCATCCTTGGAGTTTTTAAAAATCCAGCCTTTGGATAACCTGGTCTAACTTTGAAGTTGGCCTTGCTCTGAAGAGGAGGTTGGGCTAGATGACCTCCAGAGGTGCCTTCCAACCTCAGTGTCTTTGGCATACTGCACTAATAAGTGGCTGTGAAGAGCTTGCAAATGGCAGAAGCTTCTTGGAGTGGAGAATACTCAGTGTCTTCTGTGTTTTTTCTAAATGCTTCTGTCCTATTTGCTTATATCCAAGTAGCAATTTTTCCTATTGATCTTCTGTTCTTTTAGGTGTATGATCTCAAGGTCTTCTTCACAGTTGATTTGCATTAGTTTATGCAAGAAAGGTGGATACTTATGGAAGTATAGGGAAAAGTTTAAAGTAGCTAAAATACCCAATTTATTTTAATACAAGGAAAAATAAGTTTTAAATATCAATGCTGCTTTTATTTCCATACAGGAGGTAGACTTAGTGATTGAATGTTTTGCATAAAAGAAGATAAGGAATGGTTTCATCTCACTTTGTGAAGTCATATCCAGCGTTAGTGACCAGCAACCCTTCCCTGTCATCCCCTACTCTCTCTCAGGATTTTATCTTAAAGCATGTGCTGGAAATACCTCAGCACTGGTTAGCTGGTCCTATATATGCTGTACAGAAACAATGAACAGTGCTTCAAGCATGACTAGTGCATGGAGGGGCAGGGGGAAAATATCAGCAGTTCCCATACACAAAAAAGAGGAGTGGAAGTGCCAAGACTTTTGACCTCACACAAAGCAAAATGGGTGGATGGTGCTCTGCTTTCAAACCCGCCATCCCAGTGTTGCTTCAGTAACTGCCTAGATATTTTTGTGGAGTATTTGCATCCTGTTTATCAGTTGTTCTTCTGTGCCCCTGTCCAGACTCAACAGTGGAGCTTTTACCAGAATGCCAGGCTGAGGGGCAGCTGGATGCTGAGAGAATGGCTCTCTGTAAAAGACACCTTCATGCTTAAGAGCTCCGGAGTGAAGATTCCCATGGCAGCCTCCCTGCTCAGTTTTAATTTTTTTTGACATGTGTGCACTGAGTAAATTGATAATATATTGTCACCAATATAGTGCTTTCAGTTTCCATTATTGTTTTAACCAGTCATCAAGGTATGGCAGTATATGTTACACATTATAATCACATTCAGAAGTAGAAGCAGAACTAAGTCAGGAGACATGTCTGAAAGATGGTGAAAGAAAGATGTAAGTATGTGTTAGGAGTTTATTAGAAACTATAAATTGCTGAAAAATGAGACAAAGGAAAAGTTCAGATTGTTATAAGAATTTAATTTTAAGATAAAAATTTCAATATGATAACCTGAAACAGTAATTCTTGGCAATAGAAAGCACGTTGGCTAGGAAAGACTGAAAAGCTGGAAATACCAGCCCAGGTACCTGATTACCTGGCTCTCTGAGGGTATCCTGTAAAGTATGGAAGAGAATTCTGTGAAGAGTAAAACTGATGAAGTCTGTTTTCAGACTAATCTGTGTTTTACATCCCTTTTTTTACCCATACTCCCCCCAACCCCTGCCTAGATTTAAAAAAAAAAAAAAAAAAAGAAAGTATACCTCCAGACCACTCTCTGCCATTGTAGTACTGGAGGAGACTAAGACCATGGCGTTTGCCTGGGTGAGAGGGATCAGGTGGTCTTGGCTGGTTTGGATGTAACTGTGTACTGACTGGCCAACTGATAGACCACACAGGAGTGGCGACGATTGAGGTTGCACTTTAACAACCTTTTACTCACTGGAACACTACACTAAGTTTCTCTTTCTATTCCCCACATTGCTGCTTGGTTTCATGAAACCTGTCTGTCCAGTTGGTTTCCAGATGTTTGTGGGAGACTGGGAGGAGAGACAGCATAGTCACAAGCCCTATCTCATTAAAAGCTAGACTAAATTAACATACCACTTGCTACCAATAAAAAAAAAAAGATCTAATTAGCATGAGATGCTGAAGTTTGGTTTTAAGCTTTTAAGCTAAAGAAATACAAACTTTTTTGAATCTTGTTTGTCACTTTTCTGCTGTGATCTTTACCTCCCTGTCCAACTTCAGGCTTCTTATTGAGAGCTTAATTTAGCTATTAAGCATGTGGTGCCGTTCTGTTTGAGTAACTTCTGCACTTAGTGCAAATTGCAATTTGATCAATAAAGCTTTTCTGTTCTAAGTAATAACCAAATTAATTGTGTCTTCTGTTATCCTCTTCTCTGGTAGTTGGTAGTGTAACAAAAGCATTTACTTCAAATAACTTCTTGATCTTTTTGAATTTCAAAACTTGATAGAAGCTTATTTGTTTTGTATTGTCAATATACTGAAACCATCTTTATGCAGAGCTTGCTAGGTTGCAAATCCCATGGTCCCAATTGCTATCAATTTTTGGGTGCTTTAGATTATGTAAGAGTTAATTTTTTTTTAAGATGCACATTTATTTTGAATTTTTATAGAAGCTTTGTTGTATTTCTATGTTGCAAATTGGTTTTATTCCCAAAGAGCAAATAAAATAAAAAGTGATGCTTGCCTACTCTGGTGAGAACAGCATCCTTGCTTAAATGAGGAAAGAGCAAGATGCTTTTTGTTTGTGAACTCATGCTTTCTAATTCTTGGAACATCTTTTTTAGTAAATTCACTTTTGCTTCCAGTTTCTAACCCACTGTACTAATGTTAATATGAGTTAAAACAAAAAATTCTTATAACCTTTATTACAACATACGCAGGCTGAAATAGCACAAGGTCCAGCCTCAGATACATGAGAATCACTAGGGCTGAACAAGAGTAGTGATACAGATGGAGCTTGGTGAGACCTGACGGACTGGAGCACAGGTAGTGTCACCAGTCTGATGACCAGAAGAGTGTCTGTTTCTCTGCAGAAGCATGAATATCAGCATATGCTGGCTGCAGGAGAGGTGGCTGAAAGAATGTAATCAACAGTGGACAGAACCAGCCTTGGTGACTGTGATGCTTTTTATGTGCCTGTATGTCCTCAGAGGTAATTGTCTAACAGCTTTAAAAGACATCTAAAAGTCATGTTATTTTATTGCAATGATTTTCCTCGGGGATAAGAAACTGGAGCTTAAGAAATAGCTAGTGGTGATTTAGGAGTTAAGGTTTAGGTTGAGGAACAAGAACCAGTCTTTGACTTGATGGCAGCTTGCCATGCCTTTAGGAATTGGAGGGCCCCACCAGAACCAGTCTATCTTGAATGTTCTAGCCAGGCTTCTCCCTGTTTTTTGGAAGTGTGTTATCCTCACTGCAGTAAGTGCATAGTATCTTACTGAGGTGTGACTTCAAAATTGCTTCTTGTTGGCAGTTTGAAACATGGTTATGGGAGTATAATCCGAGTCCTGCTGTTAAAGGTTCCTGAAAAGGAAAAGAAGACATTGCAGATGACACCCTGTAGTGGCATGTAAATCATAATAGAAAGCTGGCTGCAAATGGGTGGCAGCAGAAGTGTTTGTGTTCACCACTGATACTGTATACAGGTGTAAGAGCATGTAACTCATATGTATGAGGACATAGCTCTGTGCATACAGATTTCTGTGGGCATTTTGGTAGACATCATGTCTCCCCATCCCATTGTTAAATACAGCTCTTTCGTTGTAATAAAGAGACTTCGGTACTCTTTTCAGCTCAGTTCCATATTGTCTTTTGCAATATTTCATGAATGAATTCCTAGTTCTGCTGCGTAAGAAAAAGGTGGCAGGTCAGAGTATTGCTGGCTACTCTGGTGCTGTGCTTGTTTAGCTTCTCTTGTCTGACATATTTCTTTATAAAACATAAATATAAAACCTGAGGCACACAAATCTGACTGCTACATATGTTGCACAGTGAATTTCATTTATCATTGCTTTCTGGTTGTTTTCTGTGACAAGATATCCAACACATTAATTCTGAAAGTGGAGTCCTATGGAGCCCCGTGTGTTTTATTTTGTTATGAAATCTCTCTTGACAGCTGATAGTCCAGCCCCTGAGCAGTTTTGTCTCTCTCTGAAACTTTCATCTGCTGTTCATTTGGCATTTGGTACTCTTTCTCAGTTAAATCTTGAATATGCTCCTTCTCACCCCTGCCTGCCTCTTTGTGTCTAATTACTCACTTTCCATGAAGAAATTTGCTTTTGGCTTGTAAGTTCAGGAACTATGTGCACTCTTGACTTGCCTGTTCTGTCAGCATCTCTTTTGGTGTCTCTTTTTCTTAATTTCTTCTGTGAGTTAGAATCAGGCCATGCCTTGTTTTATTCTGGCATTTTAAGGAAAATCATGTCCCTGTGTTGTTCTTACTAGTCAACATGCCTGAAGTTGGCTTTTGACTTCAAGAGTTGACAGAATGGTAGAGGTATTGAATATGAAACAAAATCGCAGTTGCAGAGGGAGAAGAGGCATTAGTATCTACGTACAAATTATAAATTAGACAACTGAAAAAACAGATTCCTAAACAGAAAGCTCCAAATGAAGCTTCTCCCACAATTACATACAAGAAGCGAATCCATAGGTAGATGAGTTTCACCAATCTGGATGTTGCATTTTTTTCCTTTCTTGCTAATATCCTTTTCTCTTACAACTGCAATGGGTATGCCTAAGCTTGTGAGTGGGTTCCCCCCTACGAAGCCACAGGTGTTCAGCAGTGGCAGTCATGCCTTGGGCAATCTCTAAAGCTAGTCTGCTTTCATCAACTGCTTTCCTTTTCACTCATGGCACTTCTCTTAACCTCCTATCTCTTAGACTCTAATTTTCAGCGTCACATCTCATGTCTGGTGTGCTGATTACAATCTTTTGAATTGCCTCTTCAGCATCATCATTACCTGTTCTTTTGTTGGTGTTTTTTTCTTCTTTTGTTTATTTGTTTGGGTTTGGGTTTTTCTTACGCTTGCTGCTGCAGCTGTAGTTGAGGCTTTGCTTACTTCCCTGGGCTGAAATAATTTGAATATCATCGTTAATCAGAAGTGCAAGTTACTTTCAGTTCAGCACTGAATTGTATTTGTTTGTTTGTCTGTTTGTTTTGGGTTTGTTTCGTTTCTCTCCCTCTCTTCCCTCCCTCCCCCCATTGTTTTGCCAAGGCATTAAACTCTGCAGTCTTTGAAGAGAAGACAAGGAACAGGCAGACATTAATTCAAATTATGGGCCAGAATTTATATTTCCCTTTCAGTTACTGTCGAAACCATTTTGTTTTGGATTTTGGAGGGTACGGTGGTTGGGGTGGGGTTTTTTTGGTCTTTTTTAAGACTGAATCATTAGATCTATGTACTGAGATATGAGGACCTTTTCTGTGGGCTCTCTCTCTGTTTGACATTGATAGAGGTTTTCCCCTGCAGTAAGGGGGCAATGAAGTGGGAATTATTCACTCAGCACCTCTACCCTTGCTCAGCTGGTGTTGATAAAGACATAAAATGGAATCAGCGATAAGTCACAATGATTTTGTCTTTTGTTTCTAGAAATAACAGTTGGCAGCAGAAACGAAAGAAATTTCCTTGTCTGTTTAGTCTCCATGGAGAATTCTATGCCAGAAATATAGATGCAAAAATGGTCTACAAGAAAATATGTTTAATTACAAGTACTTGTTTTGGGCTTAGCAAGGGAACATAAGAGATCACAGGAACTGTGTACAAGAAGGTTTTGAGTATCTGGGATGTGAGGCATTTGACTCCCGTTGTGGTATTGGTGGACATACTTTTATAAGTGAACTGGGCCTAATTTCTTCATTCATCTTCTTAAAGCTGAATTTTAACAGTAGCACTTGAGGCAACTGTAGAGCCATGGAATAGGTTTATATTTCAAGTGTCAGTTAACAGAGAGGGAGAATTGAAGTATACCTTTCTTTTGTAAATATCCATTAATGTGTTGTATCCTCCAACTGTGCTTTCTTATTCATGTGCTGAGGCTTTTTATGACCATTTACACTAGCTTGTCTGCAAGATAAGCAAGGAAATTATTGAAAACAAGTTTTAAAATTTAACCTGAGGTGTCCTTCCTCATTGCTCTGCTAATACTTTGCATGCTGACCTAGAAAAATCATAGTCCAAGTTAATAGGTACTGTAATTCAGTCTTCAACTGCATTAATTATTTTCTCATCTGCCTGTCAGTTGTTCTTAGTCCTGGTGAATTCGTCAAGTGGCCATGTTATGTAGGCTTTTCTCCTCTGCCAACTAGGCTTGTATCACCTCTTGTCTTCATGTGGGGATCTATGATGAGAAGGTTGGAAAGTGTTTAATAAGTAAAAACCTGTTGCATTGTTCTAAAACAAACTTAAAGCAGTATGTCTTACACTTTACTCTCGCATGGGAAAGACAGGAAAAGGTAGCAGTGGAGCTGTGTAGATTCCAGATACCCTGTATAAGACATTGGTGGTTGTGTGTTTTTTACAGTAGCATCTGAATTGTATGGTGTATAGTACTGTACCTCTGCACCTTCTCCATCACACCGCTTGCTGCTTCCTCTAATGATACAACGTCAATATTAAGGATATTTTTTTAGAGAGAGACAAAGATAAGGAAGAATGCAAGCTCTGTTATTATTTGTTCTGAAAGTGGTGCCCATACTTAACTAACACTTTGCTTTCAGGATTAGGTTTTAATCCTTGATATTCTAGAGGCTTTAAAAAATGTAGAATATTTTATAGACTAGCTATACTTAATATACTTAGGCAGTTATGAATGCATTATGTTCACATAATGCCTGTTCTTGGTGCTTTCTGTTTTTACGTAGTCTCTCAGAGATGCTGTATTTGTTTTACTTAAATGGAAAAAGACCTCTTAATTTCTCAAAAATTTTCTCTTTTTGCATCACAGAAACTACCTTAGAGCATGGACACCAGTAAGAAGACAGAACCCCCTTTATCTGTAGAAATGGTACAACAAAGAGCCAATCCTGATCGCAGTCCTTCAGCATCGATTTATGTTCCAGAGCAAGGTGGCTACAAAGAGAAATTTGTAAATGCCGTGGAAGATAAGTATAAATGTGAAAAATGTCACCTCATCTTATGCAATCCTAAACAGACTGAATGTGGGCACAGATTCTGTGAGACCTGCATGAATGCCTTGCTAAGGTATGTTTTTTGTTGTGATAGAATATGTTGATACCTTTAATTCTTGTGAACTGCTGAAAATAGTATGGACAGCATTGCTGTCTTAGGAATACATTAAGCTAGTGCCCTAGCTTGAAGCAGTCTTCTGCTTATTGCTTGCTTGATTTTTTTGTTATCCATATGCTGGTGCAAACATTTAGTGTTCTGCTCTGGGTCAGGATGACACAACTAAGCTTTCCATCAGCATTGTTGCTATGATGGTTAGAGTGGTTTAATACCATGTAGTGATGTACTGCATAAGAATTTCATTGCCTGTGGAGCCTAGACCGAGTAGCTATTTCACCTGGCTGCTGACATGACTAGTTTGGTATAGAATATACTTAGCAAATTGTGGCTGTGTGAGGAAGTGAGCCTGCAGAGGCTCCTTGGAATACATAACCTACCTGTGGACCAAGCCTTACAGTTGAGTGGTGGGACCCTTGGATAAATGAAACTGAGCTTCCTTTCCCCATAACCCTTCTAGCTCTGTGTGCTAGGGATTGTATGTTTTGTGGAGTCCAGAGGGGTCAGGAAGGCTTGCTTCTCTGTTCCTGGGATGTTTGGGCCAGAGTGTAAAGTGGGTGATTGAGTGTTACAGATGCAAAATGAACACTGAGGGATGCAGTCTTTCCTGGTCTAGGTAAGAAGAAAAGTGCAATCATTCAAGGAATATCTAGCTTTTAAGAAGTATCTGTGCATCAATAAGAGTATATATCTTTGCATCTCAGCTTTGTTGCATTGCTACTGATAACATTCAGCAGTGTGATTTCAAAACTTGGTCTGATGTTTGAAGACCATTCTGCAAGCTGGGGTAAATAAGCAGTTAATACTTCCATTTACTACTTGGAAAGCAGAGGTATAGAAGAGACTGAGCTCACTGGATGTTGCACACTGTGCTACTAACAGAGGATTTGACTTCAGAAGGTCTTGGTGATCTCCTGTTTACTTTTCGTAACCATCCTGACTCTCGGTATTAGTTTGTATTTCACTTGGAAATACTGAATTTTGATGTAAGTCAAGACTACATGCACCATAGCAAAAGAGATTGAAGGATATTACATTGCTGTGTCTCATGATAAAGAGTAGCCTCTTTACTGGGCAATTACAAGGGTCCATAGCTCACTAATCTACTCCTGTAGGTTTTGTGCTACAGCATGTCAAAACACCAACAAAAAAACCTCACCAGCTTTTCTTTCAATACATTTTCAGGTGAGCTATAATTTGTATTTAAGAAATGCAGTTGTTTCTGAATATATGTTTTTGGAAGACTCTTAGATGATTCATAACAATGATTGCAGAAAAGCAAACACCTGCCATGCCTGGATATGTGCAGATGGACAGAGCAGATCCTTAACAATCTAAGCAGTAACAATTCTGGCATTGCTGGAATCTGGGCAGTTTTTCTTCCCTGCTGTGAGACATGCACATGTGCTTATTATAGTGCAGCTGGAATATGTGTAATTTTACCTTCCTGACTTTCCAACCTGTCTGTTATTGAAAAGGACGCATTGGTGAGACCATCTACCACACTGCTCTTTCATTAGAGTTATTTCACTGTATTTAAGTGCTTTTTGCAAACAAGTCCTTTATGAAAATTTGCAGCTCCTTTTTTCTGAGAAATAAAAAGTGTGCCATAAAAGTGGAAGGAAAATAAGTTTACATTGCTTCTGTATTTGGCACAAAAAATGTCCATTCTGTGTTGATATCCTGCTGCACACACACTCACTGATTATATGCTAGCAGCTTCTGTTGCAGGGTTATTTGAGGACAAAGAATTGAGAGACAGTGTCGATAACTCAGTAAAGATGTCTGCTTCAGTATGCAGCAGTAGTTTAAAAGAGCAAATGGCATGCTTGGGTGAATTCAGTAAGAGGGAGGAAAGAGTGACTTTGTACTAAACACTCTACGCCCTCAAGTAGATTAGTTCCTTCCTCCCCCCTTTTTTTTATAAAGAAAAATATTGCAGATATTAGAGGTACAATGTCGTTAAGATGCTCAGAAATCTGATGAGACAGAATGGTCAGTGCAAGGAGCAGAAGCCACTGAGAAAATGGTTTGAAATAACCATACTGATTATATAATATAATCAAACTTACTCAGCCTTTGACTGTGATTTGCACTGCTGCTAGAAGCCTCATCTGATGTACCCTGTCAATGAGTTGCTTTATGAAAGAATTTACCTAGCTTTTACCTAGTGCTTTTCATCCACAGATCTTGGTGCTTTACAAGGGAGATCAGTGTAGCTACCCCTGTTTTACATGGAGGAAAGCAGCTAAAAAGGAATTGACATCTATCAGGTCAGAGACAGAAGCAGCTGTAGGAACCCAGGTTTCCTATGCTCCAGTTCAGTTTCTGTTAATAGACTGCTCTGTTTTCAACCTACCTGCTTAGTTTAGTTTAGTAATTAGATTACCAAGACAGCTACAGGGCAATAGTTCAGATAAAGGAGGGATCAAGGATCTGTAGCAGTTCCTAAAACCAGAGCAGACTTGAAGGATGTGGACATAAGTACTTCTATCTTTTTTTTTTTTTTTTAAATTTTTTTTCGCCTACCATGAAAAAAAATTTATAATTGATTGTCAGAGAAAGTAAAGTTTAATTAGGTGTTGTTTGAAAAAAGACTGGATAATTGAAAAGACAGTATTTTGCCTGTTTGCACAGATAGATTGAGAAGTGATGAAAATTGTGGATTGGGCACAGGCTGTAAAATAGGGAATTAATTATTAAGCCCTGAAGAAAACCACTGCATAGCTGGCTGGAGGCATTGTGGTGGTCTTATTTTCTTAAGAATGCCAGATACTGCCCACTGAAAACTCAGTGTTTATGTTATCTCATTGTAATGAACTATATCCACTTTAATGATTATAAAATACATTTAATAATCATAACTAAGTGCCTCGTAAAGAGAAATCTTTGTACTACAGAAATTCAGATGAGTTAAAATAGCTTTTCTGTTTTCTTTTCTCTTCAGTTCTTCTAGTCCAAAATGTACAGCGTGTCAAGAAAGCATAGTAAAAGATAAGGTATTGTTAAAATTGTTTGTTATTCAAGAGTATTGAATTGTATGGTGTGCATAAGATGTGTTACTGCTTTGTGGTAATTATTTTGTAAGCCTACTAAGCAACCTAAGGAAGACAGTTATGTTATAAAACCTAAACCATGTGTTTTATGTAGCAAGACAGATCATTTTTACTGTTAACCACATGGTAGAAAACATGTCAGCTTCAACCCTAATGGTCCAGCCAGGTGTCACATCTTGTTTTCATAGTTGGAAGCTACAGCAACACATTGCAGTTGTTTTCCCATCAGCTGGGAGGATGGTAAGAAATACTGCGTTTCCTGTAGATGCACAGATGTGACAGATCTAGGCAAACCTTACTCCTGATTTGGCTCCAGTGTCTACTGTTTAACTGATTTGTTTTTACAGTGTGTTGTTCTGTGAACCACACTGGAACAACAACAGTGTAGAGTTGCAGTAGCTGTAATAGAATCAGATTCTTCTTATATGGATAAGTTACTTTGCTGATACCCTCTTCAGTGTTTTTCACAGCAAAACTTGGGTTGATTTTGAAAGGTTGAGGGTAGAGAAAATTCTTTTTGACTTAGTGCATGATTTATGCAGTTTTTACATTAGATTTTTCTGAAGTGTTTAGTAAATTCTGTGTGTTGGTAGTCTTTCCTGCCTAAGTAAATACTTGTAATAGTAACAGTTTTCGATAAAAGATTAGTAAGTACATTAATCTCTCCTTAATTCGAAATAGTTCTCTGAACAGTACTCAGTATAATTCAGTTTTGACACGGATGGAGTCTTGTGGTTTACGCCCAGCCGGTAACTCACCATACAGCCACTCACTCACCCCTCTTTCTTTCCCCTGTCCTTCTGGGCGGCATGTGGAGGAGAATTGAAAGAATGTAAAACCCACAGGTTGAGATAAGAACAATCCAAAACGTAAAGTATAATATAAAACTACAAATAATAATTGTAAGGGAAATAACAAGGGAAGAGAATCTAAAACTAAAAGGGGAAAGGAAAGAAAACCAAGCCAAACCAATAAACACAATTGATGCACAGTAGAATTGCTCACTACCAGCAGACCAATACCCAGCCCGACCCGAGCAGCGATCTGCTCTTCCAGGTAACTCACCCCCAGTTTATATACTGGGCATGATGTTCTGTGTAGTTTGGGTCAGGTGTCCTGTCCCTGCTCCTTCCTGTCTTCTTGTTCCCCTCCTGCTGGCAGAGCATGAGAGGCTGTAAAGCCCTTAATCAGCATAAGTACTACTTAGCAACAGCTAAAACATCGGTGTGTTATCAGCATTGTTCTCATCCTAAAGCCAAAACACAGCAATGCACCAGCTACCAACTGCTGCAGCAGGATTAAAAGTAACTGTTGCAGCTGAAGCCAGGACAGGTCTCTAGGAGCTCCCACCAGTAATCATGATGTCTGTTTTTTTGTTGTTGGTTTTTTTTTTTTTTTTTTTTTTAATCCTTTTAACTCTGACTTTCTAACTCCTAGTATACCTAAATACATACATTTGTTAAGAAACTTCAGATCTCTCTAAAACAGGAGGAGGACAAGAAGAGCAATGTACATTAAAAACCTGTTAGACTAATTATGCAAGTTATTTTCATGAAACTGGAAACCTCTCTTTTCCCAGAGAATGCTGATATCTAAATCACTGAAGAGCTTTCAGATAGTCTTGGAAAAACTGTTTAAAAATTGTCTTCTTACCTTAACTTCAGTCAGCAAAACTGTGCCTAGTAACCCTGTGAACTACTTTGCAAAAAATACTACAGTACTGACAACTCATTATTCAAATGAGATCTGTTGATTCATTAAACTTCACATGTGCATCTGGAAAGTAAACAAATCGGTGACCTGTGTCAGATGAGAATGGTTGCAGTGTTTCCTTTTTCACTGGTACTGGGGATAGATTCATAGTCACTGTAGACAGATCTGGTCATCATAATTCTTTGTTGCTGTTAAAAGTTTGTCTGCAGAACTGTTCTGTAATTATAACAACCCTGCAGTGTATGTAGTATCACAGAAATCCATTTGTTAGAGGTTGGACTTGGTTCTTTGGTGTTTCTTGAAAGCCATTGCAAAATAACTGGAAGTTTATATCCCTTAGGTTTGGACTTCAAAATAGTAGCAATGCTCTTCAGTCTTTATCTCCAGTTACTGCCTTTAGCAGTGGGGCTTCTTGAGAGCGTAGTTGTGTTGTCTCTTTATCTCTTATGGGCTATCACCCGTAAAAAGGGAAAAATCCAAACTCCAAGCTCTCTGTTTCTAACTTCTTGCAGTTCTGTTATACACCTCCCCCCACCTCCCCTGCCCACCCCCCCCAAAAAAAAAAAAAAGAAAAATTAAAAAAAAGCTGGAAAAGCTTATAAACATTAAAATGGAGAAATAGGTAAAGCTTGCAGATCTGTGAAATAACAGACTGGACGAGGTTTAAGACCTTAAAAAGTGTCTTTCATTATGTGTTACCACTGACGTGCAAGTAGGAGTTCCAACTAACCAGTCTAGTCATTGTGGGACTGCCTTCCATGAAATCCTTTCTGTCCGAACCACTGTTCTTTGGCTCTTTTTTGCCTTATAGTATTGTGCCTAATGCACCAGCTTCCCAAACAATGTGAAGTTCCAGCTTATGCAGGCTGTTTCTTGGCAAGCAAATAGTAAAAAATTTAGTCCTTTTTTCTGCCTTTTCCTTTATTGTATTTATCGTAAAACAGTAGTTGTCCAAATATTCTCTTCCACTGGGTTACTTCATGGTGGAGGAATCTGTGATGTTCATGATCAAGAAAAATGGAATGGTAAGATTTTATTTCTGACACATAAAGCTAGAATTAAATGGCACTGCTGTAGCCAAATTGTATGGCTTCTATGTTATTTCAACTTGCATATTCTTGAGTGGCTTTAAATTTCTAAAATGAAGTAATTTTTAATTTTTCAGGTATTTAAAGATAATTGTTGCAGGAGAGAATTACTTGCCCTTCAAATATACTGCAGAAATGAAAACAAGGGCTGTAAGGAACAACTATCTTTGGGTCAATTACTGGTGAGTAGTTTAACATAGTCATAAACTTCCTTGTCAGTTAGAGAATGAGAAAAAATCTTGCAAATTAAAACTGAAGTCCTTTTCTTGACTTACTTTGCTAATTTGTTTATAAATTTCAAAATTTATAGATGTCAGAATAGTTAAACTATTTTAAAACTCAACTTCTTTATGAGCTATAAGGAATTGTAGTAAAGAAAGATCATGTTCTTGTGTGACACTAAAGCTTGACAATGTAAATGTATGAAGCATATGAGAACTGGAGGGAGAGCTAAAATTGGGGAAAAACGTGTACTTCACAAATGTGAGACATTTTTATTCCTTTTTGATGTGTTTTTATTTACTAGTCTTAATCCTCTCAGGAAAGTGGTGGTTTATGTGTGGAGTTAAACCTTTGGCTTCTCTAGACTTGCACAAAATAACCTGTAGCTTTATTTCATGAAGGTGTAACAGCAGAAATCCAGTAATTTAACAGTTGTAAGGTATGACTACACAGCAGTTTGGAGTGAGATGTGAAGGTGCTTGCTTTGAATGAGCAAGCTCAGGTACTTAAACAGCTGAAAGCAACATCTATGTTTATGTGCAATAATATACCTTGAAAAAGAACGCTTACCTTTTGTTTAAATAGCCTGTGTGGAAGGCTGTGTTAGAATGCTGTTAGTAAAAAAGTAGTTTGTGTACATCTATAATACAGTGAAATCTGCTGTCTAGGTGAAGGGAGTGTAAAGTCAGAAGCGTATTCCTGAGTAGATCTGTTGGTATTTGTTCTTGCACAATATATTTCACAAAGTAACTTTGCTTTCATTGGTTCTGAAGTTATTTAATGTGGGATGTCTTCGAAGGACAGAAGACATGCACAAAACTTAGTTGGCTTGACTAACCTTTTTGATCTTTCAGATGCATTTGAAAACTGATTGTCAGTTTGAAGAACTTTCATGTCCTCGTGCTGATTGCAAAGAAAAAATACTGAGAAAAGATTTGCCAGACCATGTAGAGAAGACCTGTAAATACCGGGAGACAACCTGTAAATACTGTAAAAGCCAAGTCCCAATGATTATGTTGCAGGTATGGTATTTTCTTGTGTATATAGACCAAAACACCGTATATTAATGTGGGATAATAACTCTTCTTGTGCTTCTGTGTAGCTGCCAATAGAGCCTTGGCCTGTCAGCCATGATTAGTAAGTCAAAAAAATAGGCTGACTTTCAAAACATGCATTTTTCTGTGAAAACAGTGCTGTATTGAGTGGGAAGCACTTCTTGTTTTGGTTTTGGTTTTTTTTTTGTCCTGTTCAGATACTGTGTTTTAAAAAAATAAATCAAATCCACTGCATTATATTGACACTAAAGTAATTTTTGCTATGCTTTTTTATTTTGCATAAATGGATATGATAAATGCAACTACCATGATAACAATTAAATATTGTGCAGGAAAAGCACAAGCATAGCAATTGACTGGTAAAATAGCATCTTTCTATATAATCCTTCTTGGGTGCTTACTCTATGATCTGTTATGAGAGGAAAGGAGGAAATACTGTAAAAACAAATTTGTGTCATAGCATAACCAGCAATGGTACCTGACAGGCCTAGACAGAGTTACTGCTGTTCTTGGCATATGAGTGGGTTTTCTGACAAGCAGCATGCTGTGAGTTAGTAGTATAAGGCACAGGTTGAAAAAGTCATACTTACTTTACATATAGAATTGTAACTTGACTGTATTTGCGTTATTTCTGTGAACTGTGTTATTTCACATTGAACTGAATTACGCTGAATCTCTCCTGCTGTAATCTTAAACCTTTGAAAAGAATGCTGTTTATATAGTTTCCATAGTTTGACAGTCTTGGATTTTGGGCCTTTTCAGTATAGTAAGGGGGATGAGAATTTAATTTTCATTTGTGTTTTTGTATTCTGTTTGTTAGATGAAGTCTCACAATGATAAAGAACCATTCTTTGCTCAGAGATGTTGTTGCAAAAAGGTATAGGTAGAATCACACCAAGTTCTGATTTAGATCTGGCTTTCAGTTATTCAAGTGTATACTTGCAAGGGCTAGTACTTTAATTATTGTGCGTTTACCTAGTGTAATGTGTCTGAGATGTGAAAACACACATTAAAAAATCAGCATTACACTGTGTTTATTCTTGCACATTCTGATACAGAGGTGAAACTGTTTCTCTAGGTTATGAGTGCTGTTCTCCCAGAATTTTCTTTAGGCTGGGAACTGATGTGAGGCAATGAGTGACATTAAAGAATGTGTAGTGTCTTAACAGACAAAATCAGTGAGTAGTAAATATGTCTGGTTATACAAACTGGATTTCCGTATCTAAGCAACCTACAGGTTCTTTGTAGCAGTTTCTTTTTCCAGGAGCAACGTAGCTAAACTTTTCAGAGTCTTGAAATCCTTCTTAGGTTTTGAGGAACATAGAACTCTGTTTAAGAGCTTTCTCTTTTTATAAGATGTTGATGGATTTTACATTTGTAAAATCTTTGAACTAGTGGTAGCTTTCAGGATATTTAGAAGCTGAGACAGCTTTAGTCTATCAGATTCTTAATTCACAGGGAAACCTAATTTAGGCATTCACATTGGAAACAAGAATGGGATATTACTCTGAAGTATAGAAAAGACTGTATGTAAATAAAGTAACTGTTCTCCAAAATCCCAAGTAGTGGAATTCTGGGTTGCTTTAAGAGGTAATAGAATTGGCTTATACAGGGAGCCAGAGATTTGTTAAAATGTAGTTTTATGTTGAGATGTCACTGTTTTGATTGTATTAAAGTTGGTACCACTATTCACCTGCCCTTAAAAGTTCTTGACAAATCTCCATTTGTAAGTCAGAACATTTCCAAGCAGTGTTATGTGTTCTCATATATCATTGGCTTTTATGTTTCAGTACACAGAAAAAGCACAGTTTTGCTTCCATGCTGCATTAAGGGTGCAGAAAGCTCTGCAATTAGAAAATCAGCAATTGGCTGCTATTTTTAATTTTTTTTCCTAGATTTTTAAAATTTCAGTTACTATAGAAATACAGATTTTTCTTGTTGTGGCCTCATAAAATGTTACCTTGTACTTTGGTAATGAGAATCAAAAACTGAATAAGACTGTAAGTTTTCATGAAAGGCTTCTATTGACTTCTCATTTGAGTTCTGTCACCCAGAGCTTGAGTTCATCTCTAGCCTAAAATTTTCTCTAATGTACTAATAACTAAAGCAGGCCTCAGTGACTTGAACTGAAAATGGGGATAGAGGGAGCGTACTGAGAAAAAAGGTATGCAAATGGAAACAAAAATAATTTTACCGGAGTATGCATGGTTCATGTCTTCGTAGAATCCCATGACCCATGGGGTAGGAAATCCCCGTTGTTGGAGGCAGACTCTTTAGTTAGCATTAGTACATGGAGTTTTAGATTGCGTTTGTGTTGCCTGCACTGTCACAAGGTGTTAACTTCTTAATTTCTTTTCTTTTGTTTACATCATCTCAAAAGTTGGTTGTGTTTTTTTCCATCCTATACTTCTAGCAGATAGAAGATGGTGTGTTCTTAGATCAGAAATTAGTAGCCTGATATGCTTCTGAATTACTGTATTTTTCATAGAATCATGGAATGGTTTGGGTTGGAAAAGACCCTTAAAAATCAT
>NW_009936131.1:0-16272 GCF_000696875.1 Nestor notabilis | reverse complement strand
TCCGGTTCCCAACCCCCCTGCCATAGGCAGGGACGACTTCCACTAGACCACGTTGCTCAAAGCCCCATCCAACCTGGCCTTGAACACTTCTAGGGAGAGGGCAGTCGTAACTTCTCTGGGCAACCTGTTCCAGTGTCTCAACTGTCACAGTAAAGAATTTCTTTCTAATAACTAATCTAAATCTACCCTCTTAGAGATTAAAGCCATTCCCTCTTGTTCTATCACTACATGCCCTTGTAAAAGTGTCTCTCCAGATTTCTTGTAGGCCCTTCTCTGGTACCAGAAGGCTGCTAGAAGCTTTCCTCTGAGCCTTCTCCAGGCTGAAGGAGCCCAACTCTCTCAGCCTCCCTGCATATGAGAGGTGCTCCAGCCCACTGGTCATCTTGGTGGCCCTTCTCTGGACTTGCTCCAACAGGTCCACGTCCTTCTTGTGTTTGGGGCCCCAGAGCTGAATGCAGTTCTCCGAGTGGGGTCTTATGAGAGCAGAGTAGAGGGGGACAGTTGCCTCCCTCGACCTGTTGGTCATGCTGCTTTTGATGCAGCCCAGAACACGGCTGGCTTTCTTCACCCTGTCAAGGTTCCTCTGGATGGCATCCCTTCCCTCCAGTGTGTTGACCACAGCACACAGCTTGGTGTCATCGGCAAACTTGCTGAGGGCGCACTCAATCCCACTGTCCATGTCACCAACAAAGATGTTGAACAGCTCTGGTCCCAGTACTGACCCCTGAGGAACATGCTCATCTTTGGTGTCCACCTGGACCTTGAGCCATTGACTGCAACTATTTGAGTGCAACCTTCTAGGCAATTCCTTATCCACTGAGTGCTTCATCCCTCAAATACACGTCTCTTCAATTTACAGACGTGGATGTCATGCAGGACAGGATCAAATGCTTTTGCATGAGTTCAGGTAGATGCATTTGGGCAGGTTTTCTGTGGATAATCCAGAAAAATGCTTAAAAGTGCTTCTCCTTTAAAATTGGTACTTGGGCAGTATTAATATGGTCAGTAGGAAGAGGATTCTGCCACTGGAATGGGATTACTGTGGTATATCCTGAAGTCGTTGGAAAGGCTCCCCATGGTTTCAGTGGATGGGCCCTGGGATGTGGAGTAAGGAGAACTGGAAAGAGGGCTGAGAAATTGCATATTGTCTTTTTATCATGATTGAGACTCAGTGTTACAGCCTTTTGCCAGATAGTTTGAGTAGGTTAGAGAAGAGAGTAAGGAAATTAAAATTAGGGAATGAATGACAGAAGGGAGTATTATTTTTCTAGTTTTGTAGTTGATAAACCATTAAAGAAGTGTGTAGGGCAGTAGGCTCCTAAAGCTGCATGGTATACCCTTTCTAGAAAGGGTATCTGCAGCGGTGCTGCTCGCTCTTAAAGATGCCATTTTTGTCAGTGTTTCTTGGGGAAGAAAATTAGACTTTTTATTGTTTCATTGCTGTAAGTAAAAATAATGAAATGGGAAGCAAATAACTTCCCACTCTGCATGGGAAAACACAACCGCCCCCTAATTTTTGCTTCAGAATATCAACGTATCTATTGAAAGTATAAACTGATGTTTAAGCAATTGCAGTTCTATAACTACACAATTGGGGTAAACACTGAAAAAGATCATGTGTGTGTTTTTAATTACTGTGGGATGCTTTTCTTCGCAGGTAAGTGCTCTCTTTAATTTCAGAGTAAGAGTTGATTTGTGGTTTGTTTGCCCTTTTTTTTTTTTTTTTTTTTCTTTTCCCCTCTGTAGAAACATGAAGATACAGACTGCCCGTGTGTCATGGTTTCATGTCCTCATAAATGTAGTGTTAAAACACTCATGAGGAGCGAGGTAAGAAGTCATTCCCTGTGTTGTGCTGAAAAATTAAATAACTTTTGAGTAAGATCTCGCAAGAATTTTGCCAGAAGCCATTTTCTTATTAAAATGTGAGATCTAAAGAAAGCTTTTTCTACCACACAGTTAAGTGTGATAACACACAAATATTTTTAATGATTTCTTGAGAAAACTATTTAAAAAGATGTAGTTTCTGAGATTTGTGTTATTATTACACTTGGCTTGCCCAAGATTAGCGCATGTCTTTCCTGCTTTCATTTTTATTAGCTCTTCCCCTGCACTTCCCCCATTTGAAGTATTTGTTGAGCACAGTAGAGCAGCATCTTGGGTAGTTAGCTTATATTAAAATAAAAAGAGGGAGTTAATATTTAGTGCACATGAATAGGAGTTAGTAAAGACTAGAAAAATCATATAAATGTGTAGAATCATTCAATGGAAAAACTTAAGTTATTATTAATTCTGTTAAATTTGAGAAAAAATAATAACTGACACACAGAATTAGTGTAAGATACAGAGTAATATCGGTACAAAGTTCCAACAGCCAGATGAAACAAGGCATAAAAATTTCTCTGAATTTATAGAAGATTGTAGGAATAATATAAAGACCAGATTTAAAAAAATAATAAAAATATTTTCTTGTTTGAACAGATCTATGTTCTTGTGCATTAAACGACTTAAGTAGCATCTGTCAGATTTGATGTGTTATTTTTTTTTCTTAAAAATAGAACTTATTCTCCAAGGATGGGGAGGAGCTTATTTAAGTCTTCAGCTCTCTGTAAGCCTCATTTAAAGAAAGTTAAGTTTCTGATCTGAGGATAAGCTTTTGTCTTTTCTCTGATACTTACTTCTTTATTTGGATTTCTATGATTTTTTAGTTACACTTGTAAATTATTAATCAAGTTGTACTGCACAAGGCACATAAGGCACCTGCCAGGCACAGAGGTAGTCTTTTCCCCCAGGATAATGAAATACGTGGTTGATACTGTACCTATTAAGAGAAATTGAGCAGCTAAGAAAAGAAATAATATATTTACTGAGCCAATTCTATGAGTGCTTTCTTCCAAGTTTAGATCCTGGTTCTGGAGCACTTAGGCATATTCTTACATCTTCAGCGGTTACTTTGAGGTGTATCTGAGTGCTAATAGGAATTGACCCATTAAAGCCTGGGTTGTTACACATGTAGTCAGAATTGGGTTCTGAAACCACCAGTAGCAACAGAACTTTAAACAATCATCTTGCCCTGCATCATCTGTTGCTGTATGCTGCTTAATTTTTTTCTGATACTGTGAAAATGTGATATTATTTAGCTGCATGGTTAGGGACAATGACTCTAATGTGGAAAATGGGAAAATGCCTGCCTAACAGTTTGAGAAAATTCTGTAGTGTACAAAAAATGAATATCTTACTGTAGAATAAAAGGTAATTTTTCATGTTTAATTCATAACTCTTTGGCAGACTTCTAGTTTGAAAAGTTGAAAATGTGGCATTCTTGTGAAGCCTGTTGTACCACATGTCTCTCTCTTATTTGGTCTTATCTTTTTTCTGAACCACCTGTCTTTTGAAACTACATTGTGAATTTCTGCAGATAGTGTTTAGAACGTAATAGGTGTGTATCAGAGATGAGTGACTGATTTAATCTCAGATTTTAAAGACTGTCCTGTCTCTTCCAGAGCTGTGTCCAAAGCAGCACTGGTTCACTACCTCTTTCCATGGAGGTGGATGAGCTGAGTCATGTGGGGCTTATGGTATGGGAATTTCAAATGAGTTTTTGAAACCCAAGAGTGGTGCCAGCTGAGGAGCTGTGCTCTAGCGCCTGTCTGCTTTGTGGGAAATACGAACTGCAGATCATGTTTTTGAAGAGGGAGTGTTTATTGCACTACCCCTTCCAGAAATGACTCTTGCTCCAACTTTTGGGCAGTTTGCATCCAGCTGCTGCCCTCTGTGCTGCAATGGCTTCCGTCTGTATATATGTATATGCTTCTGTGAATTGGTTCATTTTTAAATGAAAAGTGGTCTGTGCTCATAATAATCCAAGATACTGGAATAAATCTCAATCTGTGAAAAATGCAGGCATTTTTACTGATCAGTTTTACTCCTGTGTACTGCATTTTTTTTTTTTTTTTGAAGTTACTGAACTGTACCTATTCCAAAACCCTTTGTCTGTTTCATACAGTACTTGTTTAGTCTTTTTTGTGTAATTTAACTGTTAAATTCAGGCATGGAGAGAATTGCATGTTATGTTTTGAAAAATTGGTTCCTCATGAAACTAGAATTAGAAGAAATGTACTTTACTACAGTGAAACTGATCTTAAGACTTGTTCAGAACACCAGTAAAAAATCACTTGTTGAGAAAAGATTAGCCATTCACTAAAGTAAAATGAAATCAGATAAATAATAGTAGAGTGTGGGGGTTTTTTTTTTGTTTGCCTTTTTTTTTTTTTTTTTCTAACTGGGTTGCCTATTGAAATAGTCTTTAGTAGAAGTTTCACTGTATATTAAATGTATCACACTGTATACTGTATTGGCATGTGCGTGTGGTTTACATATGTGTATATATATAGTATTTGCACTTCAGACTGGAGAAAATATACACACATGTATTGTATGTTCTGCAAATGGCACACAATACAAACCTGATAACCTGTGCCCTTTATGTTTTGAGCATTATCATGCAAACGTCTTTTGCCAAAACTCACATTTTTTTCCTATTGCAGTTGAATGCACATTTGTCAGAATGTATTAATGCCCCAAGTACCTGTAGTTTTAAGCGTTATGGCTGCACTTTTCAGGTCAGTATATAACAATTATACTTCCCAATTGATGAAAGTCTGCAAATAGAACCTAACTCTTTGACATTAAAGTTCTGGACTTCTCTAGTCTTGGTTAAGAAAAAGTGATCCAGTTGCACCAAGTGATTATGCAGCAGATGTTTGGTTTTGCATTTTAAAAATAAACAATATAAAAAGCCCACACATTCCTGTAGTGGTTTGGGAGTTCATTTATTACGTACATCTTGTTGAAATAGGAAGATGATACATTTGAAGAACTTTTAAACTTAGAATAAAAGGAAAGTTACTTTTGTTCTTCAGAAAATAGACTAGTAACTTCAGTTGTTTCTATGAAAATACGTAATTTCTTGAGCTAAGTATGTTTATATTTTCTCTCATTTGTGTGTCTTAGTATTTTTATTAAGGTTAAGCATAGGTTAACACACTTAACATGTATTTTTATGTGCATTCGTATGTCTCTGTGCACATAGGTGTATAATCAAAGCATAGCTTGAAATTTTAAAAAAGTTGTAGGTTTTAATCCTGGCAATCCCTGCAATATTTAAAAAAAATTATGTAAGAAAGGCAAACCTCAGAGTTTAGTTTCAGTATTTTTATTCCCGTCTCTTCCAATATTCTGCTTCCCTTATCATATATCTTGGGGAATTTGGATGCTTATATAATGAGAATTAGGAATCTTCAGAAACTGCTGACAGGAAAATACGGAGTTTATCTGATAGTGTGATTCATTTGTTTGCCCATGACAACTTTGAGAGACAAAAACTGTAAGCAGCAACACTTCTCAAAAAATTACTTCCTGCAGGTATTTCCAGGTTCTTAAATAACGAGCATTCATCATTTTAAGAGTTAACAGTAATGCTCTTAATGGTAGAGCTGATCAATGCCGTAACCCTGCCCACTGTTATGTCGTATGTATTGCCATTCATTTTATGTATGTATATGTGTGCATATATGTACATATATCCACATATATATTTTTAGTAATTTATATAGAGTACATACCTTGAGGATCATTGAAACCCTTTCAGTTGCTCTGTAGCATATCTACCATCAAAGCTAATATACTCTGCATTGCAAAACACTAACTGAAGTAGGTGTAATGCAGCAAAATACAAACAAAGTAGTATGGTCTGCATCTTATGTACTCTGTATATTATCTATGTGTGTTCTGTAAACTTTTTATATAGTGGTTATTTGTAACAGCATTTCTAGGTTGTGCAGAGGCAGCATATCCAAATATCATAGAGCAATCATGGTAACATCTTAAGATGACAAACTAGGCATTGTAATATCTCTCAAAATAGTTTATAAAGCTGGCAGTTTCCAGTGATGATAAATTTATCTTAAATATTTGTCTTTAATACTCAACTGAGGGAAAATTTAGTGCTTATGAAGCTGTTCATGAAATACAGCAAAAGTTTGACATTACGGTTTGGGGAATTGGACTTCTTAGGTTTTGTATGACTCAAGAGTTTTATTGTGCTTTATTTAATGTAAAGCTACACAGAAGACTCTAAAATACAATTCACTTTGTAAATCTTGTTCATCTTTATTGTCTCTGATGTATCAAGCACAGTGGATAGAGATATATGGCACCTGCTATATGAAATGTGTTCCTGACTTTTGTAAATTCCCGAGTAGATTTCCCTTCTCTCTACAGTTCTGCAACATGCATCCGTGAACCAAAATATGTAGTGTTGGTTCGATGTCTTGATATACTCTTTCTTTATAGGTTTAAAAGGAGTGGAATTGGCTAAAATGTATAAATTCTTTGTTGTCACAGGGAACAAACCAACAAATTAAAGCACATGAAGCCAGCTCAGCAGTGCAGCATGTTAACTTATTGAAAGAGTGGAGCAATGCTCTAGAAAATAAGGTATATCTTCTACTCACTTCTAATTTTCATTGATTTCTTTAAATCATAAAAGTACTGGAAGAAGCGCTTTTATTTCTGTTTAACAGCTGTTCAACAGTACAGCTAAAGCACTGGTAGGCTCCAAAAGCAATCAAGCCATTTAGCATATCTGGTCCCTTTGTTATAATAAAATGCTGTGAGAAACTTGGCTTCACAACTCCATATACTTAATTAAAACACTTTCTTCATGTAGATAAAGTCCAGTATTAAAATTCTTCTCAGAACTGCCTTCTTACAAAAGGGAGGGTTCAGAAAGCTGTGGCAGCTATGAGCTGTATTTTTGCTACCTCAGTATTTTTCCAGAGATAACATTATTAGAAATACCATGTAATAAACCAGTAATTTTATTTGTTTTTGTTCTTTCTTGCTCTCCAAACTTAATGACCTGCAAAGGTTAATTAAATTAAACATACTATAACTTCTGGGCATGATGATTTCTACTTTTGTTCTAGACCAGAATGAAGTTCACATTGCAGTGCTTCTTTGGGACTCCTGGTTTTAGACCATTTGCAATTTGGCAGGTGTTGGAAATCATATCAGTATCAACTATGATTTATTATGTAGATGACTTAGCCATCTGTCTGCAAATAAAATTTAAGGCTTTGTTACACAAATACAAAACTTCAGAACAAATCACTGTTTTGAGTTTAGCAAACTCTGCCTAATAAGCTTATTCCCTTCTTGGCCTACAGTGATCTCTTGTGCATGGGTTTCCAGCAAGGTACTACAGCCACAGAAAGTACAGTTTTAAAGCAGAAGTTAACAGAAACAGCAAAATGTGATTTTGGTTTTTGACCCCAGCACATGTCCCTGGACTGCTTGTTTTTGAACTTAAGGTCCCATGAGGAGACCACTGAACCTGGGAATGGTCTAGTGTAGTTTTTTTTTTTTTAGGTAGAATTTTCCTAGATGTGTAGGTCTTAATTTTGATGATCCATAACAATACTCAAGTTTCCTTTTGCACTTAAATCTCTTTGTTTATGTGGGAACTGTACACTTACTGGTTTTAACAGATCTTTAGTTCTTTTTTCATTAGTCTTGGTTAAAACTATACAATTTATCTTACATCATAGCAAAAAACCCCCACAAGTTCCCTGTGACTTACAAAATAGGTTATGTTCTGCCTTTTGTCAGTGTCCTGAGAGGCTCTTTGTCATTTAAAAAATGCCCAGCAGTTCTGTGTTTGTCTCTTAAAAGAGCTAAGAGAATATACACTTTACTACTCTTATGTTCAATTTTTGTTTTAACTTTCATTTAGGACATAACTTCTTGTCATTGTTGTCCATTTATTATTTTTTTTTCTTTTCACTTCCTGCTTTGTAGACTTCTTCCTATTCATAATAAAGAGTTGAATCACTGGAAATCCCAAGACCATGCCAAGTTACCAGAATAGCTAACCACATATCATATGTCAATGACTTTATTCTAGAGAAGGGTAACAAAATGATTGTAACTTCATTTGTTGTTCTCTTCTTTGAGAAAAAATTAATCAATGCACAAGGACAGCAGTGCAGAGTTAATTTAGCTGATGAATATCACAGAAATCTTGGCCTTGCTGAAGTCAGTGGAAGTCATGTTGGTTTCTGTAGGGTCAAGATTTCATTTGGGGTACTCATTGTGATGTGTATGGAGGGGAAAGGAGAAGTTGCCTTCTCCCAGTCATCATGTTCTTTAACAGTGCTTGTGGATTACGCAAACTGAAAGACTTCAGAGCTGCAAAGCTTGTGCGAAGTTATCAGTTTAGTATTTCAATGGTGCTGTTGGCAAAGAATAGTAAGAGAAGCTCAAATGTAAAATCTTGCATCAAAACCTTGTGGTACAAGTTAAAACTTCATGCTTTGTTCACTCTGTGATGGGGCAGATTTCCAGACTGAACTCCCACAGGTTTTGTGATGTTGGAAATAATGAGTTGAACATAAGCCTCTCTTAATGTGACTTTGTCACATTCTTAAAGAAATCTGGTATAAACTGTTTTTTCTTTTTTAATACATAACTTAAATATGGGACCTGTTTTAATCCAGTTCTTTGTGGCGTGAAGTTTCTTCCATTCTTTTTTAGTAAGCAATAATAAGGAATAGCTAATTTGAAAACCTGCAAAATAGAGCATGCTTTATCCTAGCAATGTTTAAGATATGACAAGGAAATAAAGGAAGTTGAATGATGCAGTTTGTAAATAGATGCTGTTTCCTTTACTCTGTTTTTTTTTTAACTGAAGTTCCAAATACTTATGCCAGATGCAATTAGAAGATTATATTTAGAATTAAAGATTTCTTATTCACAAATTACCGCCAAATTACAATTACTAGCTTAGCAATGACAGATGACTGAGGGCTGCAGGACATAATTCTATTTTTCTTGTGTTCTGTAAAACTGCGTGGAAAATCTCAGTACAAGACAGGCCCATGTTTTATAACTTGTACAAAAATGGAAATGTAATGCTAGTGACACTGAGTGTAACTGCCTTATGATTGGGAGGCCTGGGGAGGAAACAATGAGAAAAGGGGAATGTAAAGATCACAGTTAACTAAAGAACTCTGATTCATTAAGGAAAAGGAGGATACAAGAAATTGAAGTGGCTACCCAGATCTGAAGTATGTGGGAGGCAAGGATGCTAATTTAAATTTAAATTTGTTCTTGAAAATTTTCTCTAGTACCTAGCCATGCATTCCTTCAACCTCAAGATTGTTTCTCTCTCTGCAGTGGCAAAAATAGCTTTGTCTCATTTCTGTTGAGCCTCTTCTGCCAGTTTTTCCATATAGAAAATGGGGAACTAATGTATGTGTGTATATGCACACATGCTATGCTATGTTGAAAAGTAGATACATATGTGTTATGGTATCTGTATTTTTGGGCCTCTGTCTGATGAACCTGCTGAATGCCTATGGACTTCAAAAGTCTTGTCTAGTTTTGGCTAGTATAGAGGTTGAAATTATTTGCCTTTTAAACGGGCTTGCTTCTGGAGTCTAGGAATGTGATTCGATAGTAGTGATATGTAAGTGATTCAACTATGTCTGATTAAAGGGCAGTTAAGGTTGGTGAAATTCTACAGTGGTATCCACATCAGAATTAAAAGTGGCTTGAGCTCACGGTAGCATCAGTGTTGGTGGTGGTGGTGGTGTATATTTTTGGGGGGAACATGAAGCATCCAAGTGGTCTTGATGTGGAGCATTTATCAAGATTTTCCTGGGTCAAAAATGGTGCTACTTGTTATCCATATAAAGATCTATCTGGGGAACCAGTCAAGGTATTTCCAAATGTAATCTTGCCTGGGGAAAAATAATACTTTTTCTTTAAAAAAAAAAAAAAAAAAAAAAAAAGGCATCCCACCACCACAAAGCGACCCCTTTCCTCAAACCACATCAATGAACAGAGCACAAAATACTGTGGCAGAATATTTACTGTATTACATTCATCCCCAAGGAACAGATGTTATGTCTAACAAGGCTCATGTTTTAAAATCAGAATGAGTCACTAATGAATGAATTCATAGAATGTCAATACAGAGAGAGAATATAATCCTCTGCCTGTAGCTTTTTAGTCTTGTGTACTAGTAGGCACCATTGGATTTTCCTTCAGATATGTGGATCCCTTATGTATTCACTCATTTCAGGAGTTTTCATCACCATCACATTTTGTGAAGCCAAGACAATCCCATGCAGATGATGTTTTTCCTTAAATTTGTTATAGATCAGGATAGATTACAGTAGGTGGGGAAGATTAATGTTCCCCTTCCTGACTAGGTTTTCACCTGCTCAGCTTCTCTCTGGTATCCCTTTCTGTGCTGGGCTTGGGTTCTTTACACTGGTCTGGAGCTAAATAGGTTAATTCTTCCAAAATCCAAGCAAGTCCCAAGTCAGTCAGTGGAAACCAGGAAACCAAGCCATTAGATAACAAACTGAATGAAGAAAATAATATGCTTTGAGAAAGTTCTTTTGCTGTTTGTGTATTCCATCTGCACTTTCATTAGCTGAAGTTGTACCAATACCACACTGTGGAAGTGCAAAAGTAGCTATCAGAAGGTTGGGGTTTATTTATTTGTTGATTTGCAAGATATGAGAGAGATTTTATTAGGATCTCATCCCCTTCATATGTGTAAGATAGTTTAAAACTAACAAAGTTATAGGTATTTTTAATAAACTTTTGGCAGGAGTAATTGTAGAATTTTTTCCAGGTGGCCTTGCTCCAGAATGAAAGTTTGGAAAAGAACAAGAGTATACAAACTTTACATAATCAGATTTGTAGCTTTGAAATAGAAATTGAAAGACAGAAGGAAATGCTGCGGAATAATGAATCTAAAATACTTCACTTACAGGTAAGAAATTTAGAATCTCCCCATTGAAGCAGAAATGGTAGTAGCTTCTGTTCTGTGCCTTTACACTTGTGAAGTGAGGTGTTCTAATTAAAAAGGGGGAGAGGGAGTTTACTGTATTATAAAGCTATTGTAATTATTCCCCCTGGCCCCGGTCAGTAGCTGGTTTATTTGTCAGAGTAAGATACTTCACTATCTGCAGCTGCCTAGCCTATGTTAAAACAAAACCCCCTGTTTAAAAGGGAAAAGATTGAAATCAAAATAACAAATCTTACCTGAGGAATAATCCCAAACTATTTTGATTTCTCTGCAAAAAAATAACTGCTTGAGGAACTACTGTCAGACTGGAGAACTGGAGAACAAGATTAGCATATGTATAATGTATATTTCTTTTCTACTTGCTGGTATTTTAAAAAATATCATGAGTGAGATCAGTCTGGTATGGAATTAATCTGAATGTAGTACAATGCATTTGAATCTATGTTTCTGTTGTCCTTCATCTGAGGAAAATGTATCTAACTTAATTTTAAATGTAATTAATTAAATTAATTAATTTAATTTTAAATGTATCTTTGGTAGTAGGTCTGAGTTTCTTATTCTGTGGTCTGAATCACCTGGCTACGAACCAGCATCAAACTAGAAATTCTCTGGATGCTCTAGTGTGGTGCTTAGCCCAAGCTGAAATACTTTGCTTTTCATTCAGAGCTGGCTTGGAATGTGGATACTGGGAATTTTGTGTGAGCTTGTGTGATACTAACTACAATTAGGGAAACCTCAGGAGATATTTAACAAACTATTGTGAAAGTATCATTTACATGTTATTTTAGCATGCTTTCTGCTAGAATATCAGATAGCTGTTTCAGCATCCAGCTTAAATGAATGTAAATAAAATGATCTTTTTTCACTTACTGTTCACGTCACATGAAAATGCGAATGTTGATACTCAAGAAAGGTATAGGTATCCAACCTAGAGTAAGGCTAAATTCAAAGGATAGCACATTCAAGAGCTCAGAGTCTTGAGGCCCATAATGTTGATTTATAAGGAAACCTTTAAATTTGGCAATAGCAATATTTCTCCTTATAGCACTTATTGCTTTCCATGTTCTGCCTATGTAGTATCCAGTTTAGCCTGCCTAAGTCATTGTTATTTGGTCCGGTGATAGTCTGGGGTATGGCTGCATGCTTACAATATTGCATTCTGACACTGGGAAGCTAATCTTTGTATGTATTGATATTGCTGATTGAATCTACCACGAGGTAAGTTAACTTGTTAGCCTGGGGTTTTTACACATGCTGTCTCAATAACCAGTGATGAAAGTGGAAATGGAAAAAACATAGAACAGAGTTTTTCATGATTGCCTTGATGACAGATTGCAATATCTTTGATTTCCTCAAGCTGTAAGTGTTAGAAAAATTGATTTTCAAATGGTTTATGTTTAGGAAAAAGCCCACAGAACAATATGGCTATCAGATTCCAACAGGTAGCTTTTTGGTGGTAATAAATACTAGAGAGGATGTGTTTTGCTCTTTATATTTTTTTTTTTCTCCCTCTCTTCCTTCTTCCCCCTTCCTCTTTTACTTCTTCTCACCAGCTATTTTAGTTTAGTTATTTTAAGCCGAACTGTGTGTTACAGCTATTTCAGCCTGATTCCTTCCACTTACTGTAACTTCCTGGTTCAGTCAGGTTGCTAAGGACATCCTAGAAACACACCTCAATATAATTAGCCTCATTCTGTTGCCTACTAGGTGCTGAAGGAATTGGTTACCTGTTGTGAGCCATTCTTTTTCTGAGTTGTGTTCAGCAGCCATGGCTTTACAAGAGCCACAGATGTTTCCAGTGTAGAAGTAGCCAATTCAGGTCTAGGCGAGCAATGCTTGCCTAGTCCCCCAAGTCCAATGCATGCTAGTAATTTCTAGTACCATTTTGGTATTAGTTGTCATGTAACCTTCTTTGGCTTGGGAACAGCTGTTTCACTGGCATCATCCACACTGTGAGACGTTTAACAAAACTAGTGCATCAAAGGTATCTGGGCACTGTTGGGAACCTCAGCCTTGAGATGTTTTGATTCAGGTTCATGTTCTATATACTGGTCTCAAGGAAAAGTATTTTACTAAGAGAGTACGTGAGATACTTTTTCAGCTGCTGTCTTGTGGAAAGGAAATTTGGCATCGAGCAACCAGTGTGGGTAGAATATGGATGGATAGTACTAAGCAGTCTTACGCTGAGTGTGGACATGAGGCACTTAAAACCAAAAGAAACAGTGACCATATTAGTATAGAATGATTTGATTGGTAGTACATTCTTTCAAAGGAGGAGGATGTATGATTTGTTTTCCTAGTCAAGTACTGCCTTTGATAGCTTTTTCTAGGATGTTCTTTAGCTTTTTGGTTTTTCTCCATCACTTGCAATCGAAAAGTCCATTAGGAGCATCTGAAAGAGAACTGCAAATATAACTTTCTCCAGTTCCTCATGATGTGTTCTGAATTCTTGTAGTAACAATAGTGCTAAAATTCTGGAAATTGTTCTATTAGAAATACCAAACAAAACCTAGATGAAAGTCAGCATCAAGAAGAACCCTCAGTGGTTTGCCAGGCATATAACCTGGGTTAATGATCTGGAGAGGTCAGTTGCTGGACTAAAAAATGCATGCAGAAAATTGATATGTACTTGAGAATTTGAGTACAGTGTGAGACATCTGTGTGCTTTTTAATGGAATAATTAAGAGTGAAATTCTCCACATCAGTGTCACCCAGCATGAGGGAGGTTGACTCCCTGTAGGGTAAGAAGATAGAGATCCAAATGCTTTTTAAAAATGGAGTTCAAGTCTTATTTCTGATGATTCTGTATCTCTTGAATTCTCATGAAGAGGAGATAAAATACTACATGCATAGTAGAATGCATAGTAGAAGCAGCTAAAACCAGAATTGTTTCTGCATATAGAAAGGTAGAATATTGCACGCAGGTTAATAGAGAGAAGCTGGTGCCTAGTGACTACTTCTAGTAAACTTATCCCAGAAGAATAGTTTACAATTCTCTGCATCTGTACTGCTTTCCCAGTTCATCTAAAAATGTATTTATTCGTTTTGTTTGATACTGTGTTAGCTCCAGGAGGTCCCAATTGGAAATAAGAGCATCTCTGTGCTGAGGCACTGAACAAACCCGTAACTATGTTACTGTTCTTGCCTTGGAAAGTTCATGTTTTGTGTGAGTAGAATTAAAAAGATCAGACGTGGGCACAGCTTGAGTTTACTGCTGCATGTTAACTGTGAACTAATGGTCAAGTCTTGTGGCTTGGCTCTTAAAATGTTCATTCAGGCCATTCTATGGTGATTTTCCTTTTATATGTATAGCTAACAGCCCTTCCCTATTTTATTTTCTGATTACCATCAGTCCAAGTGATGAAAGAGAATAACTGTGTTGGTAGCGGATAATTTGTACATCCAAGCAAATTGCTTTATCTGTTTAATAGGATCATACCCCTGCATTTATGATTCAGTACACAAGTTTCATTCACAAAGCTGTAATTTTGCAATGTGCTTGTTTTAAAACACTAACATAGAAATAAATAGTTAACCTTGAAATATATTAGATTAATTACTTGGTGGTTTTGAGACACAACAAAAGAAAACACTCCTAGAACCTGATTTGGCTAGCTGGCTGATCAAACTGACAGCCTTCAATTAATCGTTACAGACTTTCAGTGTATCTGAAAACACATGATTAAAAGCAAATGCCTAAAAGGGGAAATGAAGGTTGCATGAGGCAGAAGGGCTTTCCCCATCAGTGGGGAACTTCGAATCCACATGGCTAACCAGAAGGCAAATGCAAAATAACTTTATTTTCTTGTTTTGTACTCAACTGCTACTTTTTTTTTTTCCCCTGAGGAAGTGAGAAATCATTTTTATACATGTTGGCACTGGATGATAATAAAATGTAAAGTCAGACTTGAAATTTAACTGTAGGTGGTAGCAAAAGTAGTTTCTTATCTCAAATATTTCTATCATTTGAACTTCACAACTGATTATGGGGTTCTGGCTAAAATTCCTGCTAGTCCAAATTAGCTGTGATAATGTGAGTGCTATGTATTTCTTCCATCAGATTTGAGGCAGACTAGGAAGTATGTTCTTTATATTTCTAGCATACGGAGGCGCTTGCATTGTCCCTCTTCCATAGAATACCAGCCTTCCTATAAATTTTTTTCTTGAGTATTATATTTCATGTCTTTCCAAAACCAATTGTATGGCATTTGCTTGTTTGTTTTTCTTAAGATGAGTCAACCAACAAGCCCCTTCAGCATGCATGGCTTATTCGTTTTAGGAAGTAATGGTGGGAATTTTAAAAGTGCTTAAGTGGACAGAAGTGGTAGTTTTGCTTACACTCTTAAGGGCTTCTGCTATGGTTATGGGCACGTAATAAGTTAGGCTTTGATAGCTGATTTATGTAAACTTGGAGCTTGCTAATGCTGCTGTATCTGCACATACACATACTCCTGCTCCATGTCTGCAAGGGTAAGTTATTTTGCTGTTACCCAGGGGTAAACACAAGCACATAAGCAGCCACTTGATTCACACCATGGTAAGTTGTTGTGCCCATGCTCTGTTAATTGAGTACTCTGACACAAAACCCAACAATTACCAGCCCATAACATCAATATAGAGGCATTCAGTATACTGTTCTTGTATTGAATGTTTGTTGTTTGTTTGTTAAATTTAGACAAGAACACAATTCCTTTTCTTTTAAATAATTGTGTTGATAATTCCGATAGTGCTGTAGTATTAATACCTATGCAGCAATAAATTTATGTGTTTTATAAATACTTGGGCTATTCCTCTAAATGTCCAAGGTTTGTTTTATTAAAACGGTTAACATCAGTGAAACTTGTTTTTATTGAAAATGCATCTTATTGATCTATAATCCCTGTTTAATTTGCAAAAAAATGATGTATTTTTCTTACTTTAACTCACATCTGTTTTATAAAGCGAGTGATAGACAGTCAAGCAGAGAAACTCAAAGAACTGGACAAAGAAATCCGTCCCTTCCGACAGAACTGGGAGGAGGCTGACAGCATGAAGAGCAGTGTAGAATCCCTCCAAAACAGAGTGACTGAGCTGGAAAGTGTTGATAAAACTGCAGGGCAAGGAGCTCGAAATACAAGTAAGTGTAAGCACAATGGACTAAAGTACTCAAGCAGTGCTGTCAAGAGAAGAATGGTGTCCTTTGAATTGCACTCCCATGGTGATTTTTGTGAAAGTGTCAGTACTACTGATTCTTATGATTTTTTTTTGTATTTTTTTTTTAAATAAAACTATGCAATCCCTTTGAAGCATTGCTTCCACACTGTTTCTTAGGCTTGATTCTTGTCTTTTTTGTTTTCTTGACCCATACCTTGATTACAGTGTTCATAGAATCGTAGAATGGTTTGGGTTGG
>NW_009936130.1:2347-19096 GCF_000696875.1 Nestor notabilis | reverse complement strand
TGGGGGTTATATTACCCTTCTTCCAATCACCCAAGTAAGTGGAACTTCACCTGACTGCCGTGATTTTTCAAATATGATGGACAGTGGCTTAGCAACTTCATTCGCCAGCTCCCTCAGGACCACGGATGGATTTCATTAAGTCCCATCATGAACTTGTGCACATTCAGGTTCCTAAGATGGTCTCGAACCTGATCCTCTCCTACAATGGGCCTAAGGTCTTCATTCTCACAGTCCCTGCATTTGCCTTCCAAGACTTGGGTGGTGTGTTCAGCGCATTTGCCAGAGAAGACTGAGGCAAAGAAGTCATTAAGAACCTCAGCCTTCTCCAAATCCAGGGTAGCCAGTTCTCACGATAGTTTCCGGAGAGGGCCCACATTGTCCCTAATCTGTCTTTTGTTGGCGACATATCTATAGAAGCCCTTCCTGTTATCCTTGACAATCCTAAATGAGGGCCAGGTAGTAGAGGATGATTTTGATCCATTAACCTCTGGGTTATGGGCCCAGCATGCTGCCACTGCACCACTCTGCTATTCCCAATGCTACAATACCACAGTATTAAGCACTGTAATAACAGTGGCAGGGAATAACAGGCAGAGGGAAAAGACAGAATATAGGCCATATGGCATGGTTCAATTGGGATCAGTGAAGCCTATTGTTGTTTATTGTCTCTGCGAGTTACTACTAATATAAATAGCAATAGGAGATTGTAGAATTTTTACTCTCTACTTCCCCTTTCCTTGCCAATAGGAGCAGTGGCATTAAGGAGTAGGGTATTAAGTATGTTGGATCCAACGAAGCAAGCTTAGTCCCAGGTGTCCCTAGAAGGTCCTTCATGCTCACATATTCCTAGAAGCAGTTATGCTGCTCCTCCTTTAGGATGAGGTGGATACATTTTAGAAGGTGGAAAGCATCCACCTTATTGTTTGATCTTTACTGTTTGATGGACTGCTCTGAGCTGCCACTCAAGTGAGTGGGCCCCAGCAAATATTCTTGTGTAAATGTAATTGTTATTTCTGTCAGTTATGGGAGAGAGCTGTAGCTGGTGGTGGTATTAATGACAATTGCCTAATTGTGCTTATCTAATCAAAAGGTATTTACATAAAGAGTGAAAGTCTTGTTTCTGACAATGAAAAATAACAAGCAAAATAAAAATCCTTGTAAACCTACTATAAATTCAGAGTAACATCTTCATATTTTTCAGATCACAGAATGAAAGAATCATTTAGGTTAGAAAAGACCTTTAAGATCAAGTCCAACTATTAACCTAGCACTGCCAAGCTCGCCACTAAACCATGTCCCTAAGCATCACATCTACATGTCTTTTAAATACCTCCAGGAATGGTGACTCAACCACTTCCATGGGCAGCCTGTTCCAATGCTTGGCAATCCTCTTGGTGAAGAAATTTTTCCTAACATCAACCTCTCTTTGTGCAACCTGAGGCTATTTCCTCTTGTCCTATTGCTTGTTACTTGGGAGAAGAGACCAACACCCACCTCAGTACAACCTCCTTTCAGGTAGTTGTAGAGAGTGGTAAGGTCTCCCCTCAGCCTCCTTTTCTCCAGGCTAAACATCCCCAGTTCCCTCGGTAGGTCCTCATAAGACTTGTGCTCTAGACCTTTCACCGGATGTGTTGCCGTAGCCATTGCAATTCATGTAATTTTAACATTATTTTATTAGAACAAAAGAATATGAATGTCAGAATAAAAGAGCACATCCAATTCCAACTGGAAAGTCACAAGTGCCACAGACATTAAATCAATTTTAGTTTTTTCTCTACTGCTTTGGAGATCTTTTATTTTTTTTTTTTTTTTTACCCATTATCACAGATGAAAGTTAAGTACTTTCATAAATGTAGCAACTGATTTAAAGAATGTCCCCACTATTAGTACAACTCTCCAGCCTGCAACAAAGTAAGTCTGAACCACATGAGTGGCATAATGTAGGTCAGATTCTTGGTTCAGATCACCACAGATGAAAAAACCAGTGGATGTCAGCCACATATTATTCTCCTCAAATCAGCAGAAGTATTACAGGAGAATTTGAACTCTTCTATGGTTCAGAACAGATTTAAGGATCCTCTTCATTTTGCCAATTACAAGGCACAACTGAGACACAGTAGCCATCACACACTAAGAACTCTAATCACCCATTGCTTTTGCAGTCATACCTGTCATCTGGAGAACATGCAAAAAGCACAGTATCATTTATGACAGGGTTCTCCCTCAAAAAAAAAACCAACCCAAAACAACAAACAAAACAAACAAAAAACCTACACAAAAACAACACACACCAAAACCAGAAAACTAAACAAACCGCTAAGCAACCTAATTTTTAGACTAAGAAATGGAGACAAATATGTTTACGCCAGAATTAGCACTTACTTGCAAAGTGTGTTATTTCTCACATCTCACACCTGATCAGCTGGTTCAAGACAAGAGTCTTCAAGCTTATGGAAGACAACAAAAAATTTCTTGAGGTAGGAAAATTACAGACTACAAATCACAATTTGAGTCCTGCTTAAAATTAAAGAATTCAATTCTGAATGCAGGAAGATGTGCGCACGCACACACAGAAAAATAATTTCTTCACTCGCTTGTTCAGCTGGAACACTCTATCATCCTTCTGCATCAACACCTTTGTCTCTAGCTCTCTCACCTTCTTTATTCTTTGACTCTCTTATTGACACACAAAACTTTCACGCAACAAAATACACCCTGGGGACAAGAAGCAGGTAAAGGAAGGAGGTGTCATTTTC
This sequence comes from Nestor notabilis, assembly GCF_000696875.1. NCBI lineage: Eukaryota > Metazoa > Chordata > Aves > Psittaciformes > Psittacidae > Nestor > Nestor notabilis. The sequence continues at coordinate 16,340 of NW_009936130.1, read as the reverse complement.
TGTGCATTGTTTTGAGGCTCCACTTGATTTAGCTTTCTGACTGATTCAGAAACCTAACCATTTCATACATTTACCTCCAACATACATACATACATACATACATGTAGATAGATAGATAGACATCTGCCTTATGCCCATTGCTTCTAATCTGATACCTATAATTTCTTTCCATGGAAGGCTAATAAAGGAACATGCGAGACTGCTCCAAGAAGCTAACAATGGGGAACAACCAAGACCATGGTCTAGGAGTCTAGTAACTTAAGAAATACAGTTTTGGATTTTTGGGGGTGATAGCCATTTCCATCCTATTACTAATTTAGCTCCAAGGCAATGTTAATGCACTTTACTCTGAAAGTTTGTATTTTTAATATTGTTTTATAAACAGGAAAGCTCAATTCTTTTGAAGTCATTAAATATTTTACTTTCTACTAATCCTGTGTTCCATTCTCCATGGAAACAACAAGGGTAATAAAACTACTTACAGGCTAATTACTTAGATCTGAAGTTTCTTCTGCTCCTATTTATTTTCCTGTGATAAGGAATCCCTGTCTGCAAAACCAAAACAAGCTACAGGAAATTACAGGTTGCACATCTTTAGAAAAATAAGTTGCGTGCATAGAAGATGATGTTACAAAGTGTTTATAGCGAGGTGAAATACGTGAAGACTTACATAAGGATTTTTTAATCAATTAAAATACAAAGCAAACAGAACTACAAGATTATATTAATTCTCAAGCACAAATACAATTGTACGTAGGAAGCTGCAACTTGTTGCCCCCGGCTAAGAACAAATACATCCTTAATCTTAAATACACATGGATACATAATTAGATTTTACAGCCAGGCTTGATTAAAGTTGCAGTTTCTGCTATGAACAAAGCTTTAACTGGGTCATCTATAGCTTTAACTGGGTCATCTATAGCTTAGGCAGGAGTTTAATCACAGCTTCTCTCTGCTTTCAGGATAAAAAGTAGGATTTTCTGGAATGCATCACTTTAGCTTTTTCTGGTATCATCATAATATTCTGAACAGTTTGCCATTTTTCTTGCCCTCAGCACACATTACATATGATAAGCATGGAAATTTGTATTGCGGAAAAGAAACTAATTTCTACCTCCACGATAATATTCAAGAAAGTCTCAGCCTCTTTCTTTCTTTTTCCATCTCTTCCAAGATTTTTTTGTGTGTGTTTTTTGAAATGTTATTGAAATTGCAAGTCACTTTTTTTTCCCTACTGTCTGTTCTTAGTGCGCATAAATGCTTTACAGGCATTGAGAACTGTTAAAAAAATTCTGGTTTGATATGGAGTTTCATAATGTTGCATGCTCTGGACAAAGAGAGACATCTTTTTTTTGATCCGTTACTTCATACATAGGCTGTTGTATGTAACCTCAGGACAAATTGGCCTTAAGTTGTTACTCAGACTTGTAATGACTGCAGAAGAGAAGTGTAGAATTTTTGGCCACTATGACATGTGTACACTGCAAGCGTACTCTAAACTGATTAAACAGTGAGAAGGACATGATGCATCCAAAACCCTAAGCAAAAAGCAGCCATCTATGTTCATTAACCTAATGGATTACAGAGGAAGAAGAAATCCTTGTCTCAAGACAAGAAGACCAAACAACACTTAGATTATTCAGTAAAATATTTAGTATTAAGGTTATTTACTCTGGTGTGCTGTGGCTTTGTTCCAATTTTCCATCTCACAAAGCTGGAAGCATTCAAGGATATGTAATTCTCAAAGATCGAAGGAAATGGCTGCCTTTGAAGTTAGCCAAATCCAGCTAAAAACGTTTTATGAGAATGCTGGTACAAGTTGCCATTTTGAGTGTATGAAGTATTCTAATTTTCAACACACAAAATGCAAACTTATTTCAATAAAGAGCATATTTCTTTCACATTCAGTAACTTGAACTGAACTATATATGAATCTAATACATATGACTTGAATTATGTAAGCCACAAATGAAAAAAATCTGCTTAGTATTTTTTTATTAATTTTTTCGGACAATTACTATCATCAATATTATTTTCAGTTAGGTACAGCAGAGAACTTTAAGTGTTCATTTAAATTTGCAAGATGATTTGATTACATAAAAAGGATGCTCTCTGTGCCCTGCTCAAAGAATATATCCTGTACGCAATGTACAGTGTGGATATCTGAAATTACTTTTTCCTTTTCTTGAACATGTGACTATTTAAGGCATGGCAATTGAATAGCGGACAAAGATGGACAGGCAACTAGGAAGAAGAAAGAAAAATCTCAAATCTTTGTGGACAAGCAGAGGAAACAAGAATGCCTGAACCATTTCACAGAATCATAGTATGATTTGGGTTGGAAGGGACCTTAAAAATCATCTAGTTCCAAAACCCCTGCCATGGGGAAGCACACCTTCCACTAGACCAGATTGCTCAAAGCCCCGTCCAACCTGGCCTTGTATACTGCCAAGGATGGGGCAGCCACAAAATCTCTGGGCAACCTGTGCCAGTGCCTCACCACCCTCACAGTAAAAAATTCTTGTTAATATGTAATCTAAATCTGTCTTCTTTCAGTTTAAAGCCTTGTCCTGTCACTATATGCCCTTGTAAAAAGTCCCTCCTCAGAGCTTTTGTAGGTTCTCTATAGGTACTGCAAGTCTGTTTTAAGGTCAGGAACTTGATTATATGCCATGTCATTTGCCAAGGCTATTTGGATTACGTGATTTCTCCCCCACCTCCCAAAATCTAATACAAAACCAGGAGTTGTCATGTGTACTTTGAGTTTCGGTTTAAGTCAAAATTGAATTTCAAATCATCCCAACGTAATACCTGTAATTAAAATTCAAGAGAATGTCAGATGGCTTTTAAAGTCGATTTTTATTCCAAAGCTTATAGAGTAGCTACAATTTCCCTTGGTTCAAAGAAATGACTGATAACGGATAAATAAAATGGATAGATGTGATCTACATTTTATTTGCTCTAATCTTCTATCATAGCAAGAAATTAGGAATGTTTACTTCCTCACTGAATAATATGAAATTTGGTTTTAACTTTTACATCATCCAAAAAGGGCCTGTATGCCACTTAAAAACAGGGGAAATTAAGCATCTGGTGTTAATTCATGTTTTACTGCAATGAAGATTAACACTCACCCTGGCCAGGGCAACAGGGGCTTTGAAGCTCCTTACAAGGCAGGCAGATTGATGCCCTTAATCAGCTGCTGAGTGGAGCTGATTTTCTCCATAGCTCAAGCATCATCCCTCTATGGACACTTCTTTACCAGTGCTGCACAGCTTCTAAACTTCTGGACTCCATCCTTACAGATAGAGTTTCTCTGAGACAGAATCACCCACTGATCAGCAACCTGTCCTATCTGAGTAATCTAATCAAAATGAACAATGCCATAAGGCAGTATAAAAAGAAAATGGAAAAAAGCTTCTGCATACAGGTAATGGACTAAAATAGCTCAGCTTTCTTTCCTGTTCTGGCATATATATCAACAATCTATTTTGAAGTATGTAACTGCCATATGTATCATATGACATCTGTATTGCATCATACCCACGGTAAAAAGAAAGTTGCCTACTTCACAGATGTGCTGCAAGATTAAATCAATTGCTGATTGGAGATCTCAAAAGAAGAATGCCAAAGACAAGACAAATGAATGTTAATTGTTAAGGAGCACACAAACTTTTTAACTTGTATGGTAGTTCTTCAAATCCATCATTTCATTTCATCATGAACTTTCAAAGGCTGTTTTAAATTTACTTTTCCTAGAATTAAAATGACAATATTCACTACTTGTAACTCAGGAAAAAATTATAATCTCACCACAAAGTTTCAGAAGGATGAGGAAAATGTACCCACCCCTTTCAGCTACTCATGGTCCCTTCAGCTACTCATAGTCCCTTCAGCCTATATACAAAACCACTCCTGGGAGTCAACTGTATGTCACAATGCCTGGGCTGCTGCTTAGTTAGCAGGTCTTCGGGCACAAGGTTAGAAGCCCTTACAAAAGCAATGTTAGACTATTTTAAAAATTAGTATACTAATACAGTCTTCACATTTAAAAAAGAAAAAAAAAAAACAAAACAAAAAAAGCACTGTTCTCCTAAAGAGCTCAGCTTTATTGTGCAAGCAATAATCACAAAATCACATTGCACTGAATCACCTGATGGTAAGAAATATCAAACTGAGGTCTCATTCCTATATCAAGTAGCAAATTACATCCTGCCAGGGTTAAACAAATTAGCCAAGACCCTATCCTACATAGCTTGGGCCTTTCTTTCTCCTCTATTACATGCTAGCTGTGCCAGTCATAACAGATCTTTTGATTTCTAGCAAAGAGATGCATAATGAACTGCTTTGTGGGTGGGCTATAAAAATGCTGACAAACTTGACCATTTTCAATGACTCTTCTGTAAATCTCCTCACTGGAGTGCTCTGCATGTAAATTCCATCAGCAGCAGCTGCTGCCATAGAAACAGTTATTTAGGAAATAATTTAAAGTGAGTACCACATCATATTCAGTCTTTCATGAAAGAAAGCAGACTTGACAGGAGGACAGGAAATGGAAAAAGAGATATGACTTAACTGACAACTAAGTTTTTATGGTTTCCATCTATTTACCAATACATGGGAATCTGTATAAATCAACAGTTACCTTTGGACAGTGCTTTGGTACTTTTATTGCACTCTGTGCTACAAAATCAGCCACCACTCACAAAGAGCTTCACAGCAAAAACTTCTTGAGATTGTAATCCATTTCTCCAGCCTGACAGGTCTCATCTGGATCGAGAAGGATATTAAAATTTATCAAGCTGGAGGTACCTGTACATCAGTCTTTGTTCACTTAAAAACATCACAAGGGCAACCAACAGTGGAAGGTAGGTCCACCTTCACCAAAAGTGTGGGGGATAACAGTCAGTGACAAGTGCACAGCTCTCTGGCCACCTGAAGCTGATTATCACCAGCCTACTAAAACAACACTGGAAGCCACCATAGCTTGGGACATCTTGATCCCTCTCTCAAGTGACATTTACAGGTACATACAGCCTCAGACAGGGAAAAGAGAACTATTAGAAAATATTTATTTCTGTTTAAGTTATAATAAATAAGTAAATTATATATGTGTGTATATATATACACACACATATATATATATAAAAGAAGAAAAAATAGGATGTTATATTGACAAAGCTCCTAAGTCATTCTGAAACAAAAGGAACCTTTTTTTACCTTGGGTAACCTAGGTCTTCTAATTTAACAGGAGAGTGTATTTTTGTTTGACTGTTTTAATACAAAGCTCAAAGAGACCATTAGAGCAGTCTAATCTAACTTTATGCATAACATAGTACAAAAGAACCTCTTCTAATTATTTCTGCAGCAATCTCAGGCTTTCAGTTGTGTTGGGAAGGCAAACACAAGCCTCCTGCATCCACTCTGTCTTCACAAATCCCTCTCTGCCCCAAACAATATAGTCTTTCTACATATATTCAGCACTGGTATGACCTTTTTCACTGTACAAAAGGAAGGAATCCAAAATAACCTAAGAATTCCCCATATGGGGAAAGTGAGCAACATACTTTAATATATTCAGATCTTAGTTAAAGCATTGTTTTACAGCCTTCCAAACTGAAGTCAGTGTTTTAACTGGCTTCACTAAACAGAGTAACTCCATACCTTTTACACTGTTTTCCCTCTCAAAAGAGCAAGGCATATTCTAGTTAAAAGAATGGTATCAACACCACCTTGCCAATGTATCTGTCCTAACATGAGCAGAAATAACAAAGCCCACTCCAGTTACCTAGATCAGTTAAGTCATGTGCAACTGTGAATGTGCATTTAGGGAAGAAACTGTTCACGAGTATTTAGGTCACAAATCCTTTCCATCATTGGCATCTGGAATTAGAATTGTGGGCATCTGCCATTTAATGTTTGTTCTAAAAGTAGAAACAGCTTATCCTTCATAAGTATTTAGCATACTGCATACAACTTGGCCAAGAGATTACATTTCAGAGTTGTTTATAGAATTGGGGGGGGTGTGCATGTGTTAATTCAATGCTCCAGGGCATATCTGTATTAATTCAAAACATTAGTTTCTGTCTTACCAGGGGAAAGCACAGGTGGTGTTGCCAAGCAAAGTGCTTTACTATTAAATCCACACAGCCTCCCAAAGTACAGCAGAAATTAAGAAGTGACCAGCACACCTTACACTTGACTTCCACAGATGGCTCCTAACAGTAATGCTGGAAGCAAACTCATCAGATGCACTATGAGAACACAGCAGCCTCATGTATCTTTGTTCAAAACAGGGAATATAGCAGAAAGCTTCTCAGCCAATGAAATAGTTGGCATTAATTTTCTCAAAGATCCTTTCACCAATATAAAACACCAGGGGAATAAGCCAAACAAGATTTGTCAGCATTTTAGTGCAAAGTAGATGATGTGCCAAAAGATAAACAACATGGATCATCTGCATGCAGTGCTGCAGCACTCTTTAAAGTGTGTTCCACAGGATGTGTATCAGGAACAGTTGCAACAGTTGGAGCAGACGTAAATGGGCTCCACAAACCAAAGACAATCATGAGACATTCTGGAAAAGAATATTAACTAATAAAATATTAACTAATAAAATTGACAATAAATTAATGTTTGCCTTCCCTAGAACAATGATTTTCAGAAGTTATCTGTAGAATACAGATATTCTGTATTTTACAAGAAAGTACCTGGTCACCGTTTTTCCTGTCATCTTAGCACGTCTTGGATATAATGTGTATTTGGAAAGAGAGTGGGGAAGGTCTCTCTGGTACTTTGAATTTCCTGCCAACAACTTTTTTTACAAAAAATAAAGTTCTATACTAGCAGTCTTTTGTTATGACAGTGGCCAACCAACTATTGTGGAGCTCTGGAAAGACTTTCTTCTGTCACCCAGGAATTGGTGAGGAAAGAGTTAGTAAAAGAAACTGCTATTTATCTTCCACTAGTTTATGCAGATGTAACTCTGTTGGCTCAAAATGAACTTTGGCTGGAGCTTCTCACTTTACTAAGCAGACAAGACCACTATACCTACTTGTTGGAACACCAGATTTGCAAGGCACTGATGCTTAACTAGTCACTTCATCCATGCTCATGAACAACCAGAGAAAGGAAGCTGTTAAACAGAACTGGCTTCAGATTACTTTAAGCAAAGTTAAGTAGATAAAGAAAGAATAATTGAAGTTGTACTAACAGCAGTCCTTATTTTCAACTAACATTATAATTCACAATTATATGGAGACACAAATAAACTCTTCAATAATAACTAAGATTAGCCACATGTGGCTGCAGCCATTTCCCTGCTTTAAGGTTTCCCAGTTCTGCATATGCATGCAAGGAAAGCACACGCTTTAATAAAAAGCTATTTCCAAGAGTTTTAGAGTACCTGATTATCAGTTGGTTTAGAAGTCCCTCTCATCCTGGGAAATTCAGACAGAGCTTACCCATTTGGAATATGGCAAGAGAGAGGAAGAAAAAAAAGCAGGAAAATGAAGCACAGGGAAGAAGGATAAGGAAACAATGAAAGTATTATGCTTTGGTTAATAAGATGCCCCAAGACACCAGAGGTCTTACAGGCCCTAATTTCACAGGAAGGTGGTTAGAAGACAAAAACTTTAGTCACTTCCCAGAAAGTTAGCAGTAGCTTTTACATACAAAACTTTTCCAGTGGCATCACAAAAATTGGAGTTGTAAGTTATTTCTGCAAAAGTTATTTCTGCTTGCAAATTAAATAATCTAATTAAAAAGCATTTTTCCTCCTCTTGCCTCCAGGTGCAACGCAGACAGGCTTGCTGAAGAACTATTTCCAAATTTTCAAATGATACCATCAATCTTCCAGCAATGTACCCCCTACCTCACATAGATATCAAAAGCTCTCCATTTCCATCAACTTTCAACTGCTTTGGAGGAAATCATTCAACTTTGCCATGTTGAACAATGGCTGGATGACTGAACAAGGTGTAAAACAGTTTGACGAGTTACCACGAAACAGAAAACCAAACTTTTGAAGAAATGATTTTACAAGTGAGAATCCTACATACAGATGGAGTTGCACAACACTGAAAGTATATGAGAACTACTATATAGTAAATCAAAGGCTGAGGATAGCTTCCACATAATTTCCTCTGAAATCTGAATGTAAAGTTAATGCACCATGAAGAGAAACTTCTAATTTCATAAGGACATGGGTTTTGACCTCTTTTGACACATAAAACAGACTGATTACACAGCTCAAGCCCACAAAGCTGGAAAACTTAGCCATTCTCCCATACCCCCAAAAGAGTACCCAAAAACAATACTCAGAACCATTTGTTGCTTTAAAAAAAAAAAAAAACAAAAAAAAAACAAAACAAAAACAAAAAACCCCACCAAAAAACAACAAAAAAAACCCACAACAAAAAACCCTACCCAGATATGTTTTCACAAACAGAGGATAAAAACTGTTTATTGCCCCTCTAAATATGAAGCTCATCTCTTCAAATACATCTCTATCTGCAGCTAGATTTTAATAGTGTACCCTCCAAAATTTGTGCTGGGTTTGGTTGTGATAGTGTTCATTTTCTTCATAGTAGCTGGTATGGGGCTGTTTTGGATTTCTGCTGGAAACAGTGTTCATAATACAGGAGTGTTTTATTTAGTGCTGAGCAGTGCTTACACAGATTCAAGGCCTTTCCTGCTCCTCACACAACCCCAGCAGCAAGTGGGCTGGGGGTGCACAAGGAGCTGGGAGGGAACACAGCTGGGACAGCTGACCCCAACTGACCCAACTGATATCTCAGACATATGAGGTCATTATTCTCAGCATACAAAGCTGGGGGAAGAAGAGGGAAAGGGGGGGGATGTTGGGATGGCTAAATGTCTGCCTGCCGGTGGTGAAAGAATTCCTTGTTTCACTTTACTCTTCCTATTCTCTTCCTCGTCCCTCCAGGAGAAAGTGAGTGAGTGGCTGTATGATGCTTAGCTTTTGGCTGGAGTTAAACCACAACAGTCTTTTTATAAAAATCGATGTTAAAACTATCATCTGGATAATCTTCCTGCTGTGTTTTTAAATGACTTGAAAAGTACTCTGTGTCCTTGGAATAAATTGACTCAAATACAAGAGTACAAGATGCAAGATAAGAAGAGAGATCAATAGAGTAATGTGCAGGTAAGCAGGTGAGCCAATAGATACTTATCAGTGGTAAAGAAGGTAGTTAAATATAAATACAACATAGCCTAAGATCAGTATACTGACAAAATAGAATGGTATCAACTGCTACTTTAATGTCAATGAGTACACCTGCAAGAAAGTCATCAGATGACAGATGCTGCCATATGCAAAACAGAAATAATGAAAATCACTATCAACAAATTTTGGTTTATATCCAGCAAACAAAGCACATTTTTATTAAAATTATTTTAAAAGTCAATTGGAAAATACTGTTTCAGAGTGAAATGTATATTCTGTAGTTCACAAAACACAGAAAATTAACAGTTGGAAAAATAGGAAGGAACTTAATTATAGTTAGGCCACTGCATGATGGACCCTCAGGGGCAAACAAACTCACCACCATCACCCCCCAAAAAAACCCCCAATAAAATCTACAAGTCATTAACAGCTTTGTATTTTCTTAGACCAAAAGAATCTGCCACTGGTACAGTCAATTTCAACACCTCCTTGAGTAGTGAAATTATTTCAGATGGAAACAAATGAATCTTCAAATCCACACCCTCAGCTGTTGTATCCACCAGCTTAAGGCCTGCATTCTTCAACCAGAAAACCTTGCCCTGTGTGTTTTGCTCCTAAGCCTAACGTTCTGCATTGCAAGAGGAGGTATAAAACCCAATAATGCTAAAAGTCAACTCAGAAGCATGGTATATTGCATCTGCTAGCTGTTGGATCACAGACAAATTACATAGAGTTTGTTTTCACTGAACTATAGAAAGGTTCTAAAAATACATAGCCATGTAGTCCTACTAATGAATGGATCTGCCTTACCATTTTGTCATCATAAATGCTCTGCAACACTCTGAAGTCTGTCTCCTGCTAAGCCTTAGAGAACCAGCCTTGTTAGAAGGACGGGGAAAAAAAAAATAAAAGAAATCCATCAGATGACTTCATAAAATACTAGAACAGTTTAGGTTGGAAGGGACCTTTAACTCACCAAACATACTCTGACCTAAACAATATTACTCACATTTGTCACACTTCAGATAGTCATGACTATGCAGTCAGAAAAATTTTTTACTATTTTCTGCTAATTCTAGTTGAGAATACTCCCTATACCTATAGTGCCAAAATATCTTCTAGCAGTTTTAAGACTTGACCACTGCATCAGGATCTTACGAATCTGAGCTCCAGTCAGTTAAAGTTTTTAATTTTATTCTGCAACTGGGATACTCTTGAACGGTAGATCCCTTTCAAGCATACATTGGCCTGTGTATTTACAGTGATCAGTAACTTAAAAAATTACAGGAATGCTTGTTCCAGCAAGTACCTACAGGTAATACTTACACTATTTTAAAGCTTATGATGACCAAGAATTGAAATGGTGACTGCAAATAGTTATAGAGTCATGAGAGAAATAATATAATTTTGAAACTTGAAAGCCTCCCAAACAGAACAGTCAAGGTCTTTATGGCAACTGCAAATAAGAGTAACAGCCAGTTCATATATTCTACCCCTCAAATCTGCATAACAAAAGCCAAAGCTCTTTTGGCAATTTACTTCCCTAAGCGTGTTCTTCTCCAGCAAGATAATTTCACATAATAAAATAATATGATAGCATTGCCAAATGATTTTTTTTTTCCATGCTGTTTGACACATTCTACCCTGCACATGGAAATCCATCAATTTATCCAGCAGATTAAGTGCTTGCAAAAATCACATCATTTTTTGAGGACACCTGCACTGATAAGAACCACATTTGAGCATGTATTTCAAAGCAAAACCAAGGGGATGAACAGCTCAGTTTTCAATCACCAACATATCTCTTCTAAATGAAAACATTGGGGGGGGGGGGAATGTAGTAAAGTAACAGAAATAATTTCAAGATCTCACGTAATATTGAATTCAGTTTTAAAACTGGAGTTCTGAGTACTTCAAAAATGAAAGAAAATAAACATACCTCCTTTGAGGAAGTATAGTTGAAGTTAGACATGAAATAACGCATCAGATATGATCCTTACATTTGTGTGTATTTAAAAATAAAAATCTTCTTCCTTTCAAAAAGACTCAAAAAAATAAAGAATTTGGAAACTGCAAATTCCAATTAAGGAACAGCAAATGGAAACAGATCTGGGACATTACCACACTGCTTTTAAGCTGCAAGATCCAACAGTACTCTGTAGAAAAAAAAAATCAATTTGTCAGGCTGCGAGATGAAAAGCATTTTCTCTTGCCTTCTTAGTAAAGCACAATCAAAGCCCCTGTTCATCTTAACTAAAGTCTGGTGAGCACTTCGAGGTATGAAAAAATATGAAGACACAACACCAAAATGGCCCTCATAGGTTATTATATAAATAAGCTGAGAAAGCTTTTATTGTTTAGAATTTCCATTGCCTAAAACGTAACAAGTTACTGGTTGTTAGTGGTTAAGATACTTGGCTCTATCAGTTGCAACTGTTAGCTGATTTACTGCGTTGTAGAGTTCACAATATTGCTTAATTTTTTAATTTATTTTTTTTTTCACTCTCACAATGGAATTGGAATTCTTAGTCTTTTTTTAAAAATAATGATGACAGACTGCACTTGGAAGCACAAGAAAAGTTATCTGCAAATAAACTGTCTTTCACACATATCACAATTCAAAACTATCAACACTGTCAGCTGAGATGCTTCAATTATTCTGGGCATCAACAACTGTGATTTTCAGGGTCTCTGATTAATACAGTAAGCATCATTAACCCAAAAGGATGTTCAAATTATGTCCAAAATAATTCTACTTCAGCTTTTTATTTAATAAGGTCTTTTGCCTGCATTCATTTAAGATGATTGCAAAGTTCAAATTGCTGCAAAGTCAGGCACCAGTTATAAGACTTGAGTGGAACACAGAGTAATAATCACTTGTTTGTTAAAGGTCGTGGTTTTTAATGGGTCCTCTTAGATTACACTAACAGTCTCAATCTGTACAAGTGTCTATTTTTGGATAATGGTGACAGATAGAATTTCTTCTTCAGCAGATTTGACCTGTTATATTTACCTATGTTTTACTGCTATGCTATGGTCCACAGACTAGACTATGTAAGATTTATAGAATGAATCTTGTGGCTCTCTCATTACTTTAGAAAAGTCAAAAAATCAGAAGCTTTAAATAAAGTCCCTCACATCTACAACCAGACTATTTTGTCTTTCACTGTGAAAACAGTTATAGGGTAATTTTGGTAACACACCAGCAAAATTAACAGCAGGTAATTACCAAAGCATTATATCCACTTGTATCCATTACATCTACAGGTTTTCTAACGGATCATTGTTTTTATGAGGTAAACAATTCAATGACCTTACTAGAAATGAATGACAAGGATGTGCTAATAATATTTTTATGTTAAAGAAGCTTGAAGGCTGTTGAAGAAAGATAGGAGTCTGTAACAGAAGCCCCCAAATGTTCAAGCAGCAGATGATACTAAAAACTTCTGACAGTACTAACACAGGATGATACCTGTGTGCCAGGGCTAAAATTACAAATCAAATCTCTTTGAATTCCTGGTAAAGGAATGCAAACTTGGGAGCTGCATAAAACATACCATGTATAGTAAAATTCAGATATAAAATGAAATCTGAGGAGCAACAAAGAAAGAGCAAGCAAGCAAGCAAGACCATGTTAGCAAGCAGAAAATAATAAATACAAACCAATCCAAGAGCAGCAAGGAAGAAATAGTCAATATCAACATCATAATTTTTCTATCAGGATGCAGATGTAATCCTTTACCATCCTCCCAGAATATAATACGGCACTATTGACCCTAGCACCCTAAGGAGCCTAGAAAACTTGAGACTAGTACCAGAGAAAGAAATAGGCACTGAACAGCTTCTGTATGTCAGTTTTAACTATTAGGATTTGGGATTGAGAACAATTAGGGATATAGGTTTGAGTGTATATCTGTGTGGAGTATTCCAACTGGACAAATAACTCCTATAAGATTGCTAATACTTTAATTAAACTAAGAAAAAAAAATCTTGGCTCTACATACAAGGTTCATTTCTCTAGCCCACAAACTGCGTGGGCTGTTTAGTTTGGTTCCTTGCTCAGAAAACTTTCCTAGAATTTCAAGGCAATAAAATTATGCTAACGAAACATTTTTATTAGATTTCCATACTGAACTGAAGCAGTGAAAACTGAACTAAAGATATAAAAATAAATGCATGGTGTCTCATAAAAGTTTTTTGTGACTGCAGAAGGAAAAGCTTGGTCAGTCTCAAATTGTAATTTTTCATATGCCTCCCCTGGACAGAGTACAAAACCTAACATAGCATCAGACTTAAAATGATGCACTATCTAGGACCATGACCCACCCTCATTAGCAGACAGCAACATTCTAACAAAATGATTTAAAGTGATATCAGTTCTAGCGTTAGGACTCCTGAGTTGCCATTTATAACCAAGAAAACTCACAGCTTCTGAGAGGTAAAGATATTTTTCGCAAATAAACTGATATAGTATCGTGGATTTTAGAAGTTACATACTAAGGTACTTGTAATGTTACTTGACAAAAGTTTAGGAAAACTGGAAAAGAAACTGGATGCTAATCTGAACTGAGGAAAATATTTTATGCCATTAGCAAACCTAAATCATTCCAGACCACACAGTTCTGTTAGTAGAAGAGGTAAGTGCCCAAGAGAAATGCTGTATAGTTTTAAGAGAGGAGTTGCTAGTTCAGGAGTAATACTTGTCAGAATATATTTGAATCTCTTAGACAAGATACTACATGAAAAAATGATCTAATAAGTAACACTGGTTATTTAATAACCAATGCCCAAACCTGCAGATAAAGT
>NW_009936130.1:0-2316 GCF_000696875.1 Nestor notabilis | reverse complement strand
ACTCTTTCCTCTACACGATTCTTCCTGTTTGCTCAAAGGCAAAACATTTCTATGTATGGATGTAAAAAGTAGTAATAAGAGAGAGGACCATACTATGTAAGCTGGGTAGGAAAACTTAGTCATAGCTGCAATACCAGCTGTAAACATGCACACACGCAGTTTGAGGAATTACATCCTGGTGATGGCACAGATGCCAATAATATCCATTTTGCTGGTCTGCTCATGTTTCACAGGAATACTGTGTATGAAGCTGCATAGGTTCATTCAAATCATCGCTACTCATATTAAACTCACACTATACATATGAATGCAGATTAAGAGACTGGACTTTGTGCTTCAGCATAGTGAATGTTAGGATGTATTACTGAGATGTACAATTACAGTATCTGTTATGAAAATTAAAGCATGGGAAAAATACAGTGTGGATTAATGTCCCTTTAGTTACACTTGCCACAGTACTTATTCAGTGTTCTGACTAGTTTTAAATTGCTGGAAAGCAAAATCTCACAAACATAGCTCCCACACACCAGTTACAGATATCCTCTGTTCTTTAGTGGCAAAACAAAAAAAGGGTGTTTGGATTCCACAGAATTACATATTATTTGAAACACGGTATTTATAAGCATTACAGAAGTGAGATTAGGCTGCAGAGGTTAGAAAGCACAAAATGCCATTCTGTCAATAAAGGTCACCACTTCCATTATTCTTGCTTGTTTCAGCACATGAGTTTCCCCTAGACAATTTACAGGAAATGGCAGGGAAAATAACCAAATCATTGGAAAAATTGTTACAGATGCCATCTGGTCTTCACAGATGGGCCTGTACTGTAAGACACATACATCTCCTTTCCCTCTGTCATCACTCACTGAAGATTTCAAAGCAGGTAAAGAAACAGAAGCAATGACTGTAGAAAGTACACTATCAGCACACCATGTGGAGATTTAGCCACTGTCTCTCCACTTAACACTCTGCTGGGAGTCAGACAAAAATCTCCAGGCTGACAAAACCTCACTCGAAAGGAACACAAAATCTGTTAGTCAGAAAGTCAAAGGTTACATCTGTAATGAATCTCAGTAAAATTGTGAAAAACAACTGAAAAAGAAGGTGTACTGCGGGGGGGGTGGGGAAGGCAATATTTGTTATTGCAATATTGTCATTGCTATACTATACACTAGCCAAAAATATAATTATCTTATCCTCAGTGCCTCTTTGTAACCCATCTGAATTATCTCCAAATTACACATAGGAAACAGAGGCACAAAATTACTACCATTTTGTCAAACAGGACAGCAGGACTATGATTCATATCCATGTTCCAACTGCCCAATTTTCTAAATGCAATACTTGATTGTAGATACTCCCCTTGCTCTTAAGCAAGACACATTCTGGTAATATTAGAATTCTCCAGCCAAGAGGAATTCACAGTTTCACTGCACTGCACAAATTAAGAGTTTCTGCAGATCCAATCTTCCTACTCAGAGAAGTGGGGAGAGATTTTTAAGATAAATGCTGTTTCCTACACTATTTAAAATAATACCTATCTCTTGGTTATCTGCATCCTAAGGAGTTAAGTACAAAGTGCGTGCATGACTTTCAGCCTGCTTGAGACGGAACAATTTATTCAAAACTGCTCAGCAGCACAACCTAGACTTCACCTTCCTTCTCTCACACTCAAGGGTCTCCCTCTGCATGATCACATTCTGTCCTAAAGGGAGGCAATCATCTGAGATCTGACTGATTAGAAGAGTGGTGTAACAGACTACTTATCACAAATCATCCCAGCATTAGCAGAAAGTATGGCTACTGTTGCATTTCAGTATAACATACTATCTGCCATTGTTTTTCCACCGTGTTCTAATGCAGATTACATCCTCAAGACATCATCCATCTCTCCCTTCAAGAAAAAGGTGTTACACTGGCTAATGACTGTTACCTTGTTTGTTCTCACTTGTCAGAAGTCATTCACTGCATTAACAGTAGGTAATATTACAAGTGATATGTCAATTATGAAAACTTATTTAGCTTGTAGAAAGGCAATTCATTCATAAGTTATTATGTTTACCTGTTTTGAATAGAAAATATAAACAAACTTTTTTTCATCTAATTCATTCTACAGTATAGCCTACTTCAGTGGAAAGAAGATGGAATTCAGACGTCTAGTATGCTACTACTCTACTACCAGGACACCACCATGTAAGAACTTCTGTAGCATTTCACTGGCACAGGAACTGTGTGGTACTACTTTTCAAGGAATTAACCTTAATAACCCAAGTGATACTTCCACAAGGTAAATAGGAAAGAACTTAGTTTTAAAAC
>NW_009936129.1:0-1547 GCF_000696875.1 Nestor notabilis | reverse complement strand
GGGTGGCAGTACAAAGGTTGTGCATTAGGGGGCAAGGCAGGGGCTCATTGCCATGTTGGGGACACCGTTCCGAAGGTCTCCCTGTGTAGGTGCTGTCCTGGCACCACTTATGTATTGGTTAGTTCTAAAGGTTACATTAACATATTCCTCCTACTTCCGGTTTGCTTAGTCCAAGGTTTCGACCTGTTCTCCACTTGGCACTTCCGCAAAGTTGTTTGTCTGTAACTTTCCCTGTATCTTTCGATTGTGACCCTGTTCCCTCATCCATTCTCCAACACAGCACCAGCTTTCTGACCTGAGGGAGAGGCAGAGCCAGCCCCAGTCCTCTCCTCCCTCTCCCACTGCTGCAATACTCAGTAGCTGATCCTTGAGGGGGGTTTGCCAGAGGAGCACTACCCTGATTCCCTGACAGTCACAGAGCAGAAATGAGCCGGTGATTTCTTGTTAAGGCCAGAAGATCAGAAATCAGTGTCAGGAAATGCTGGCGGGGTCACTTCTGTAAGCTGAGGCAGCTCAGCTGCATGAGCAGGGCTGATACTGCCAAGATTGCCACTGCTGGATGGCTGTTATCATCATCCCCATTTTTCACACGAATCAATTGAGGCCCAGGGAGAAGACAAGCACGGGGAGCCAAAAAATAGCCCCATGTCCAGGTGCTGAGTGCTGGGCTGGTGCTGTTTGCCCTGGGATGCCTCTTTGAGGTGATGGCTGAAGGTACCTCCTTTCTCCTTGCCCTGTGTCCAGGTCCTAATGGCCTGCAATCCCTGGCACTTGATGTTTTGTGCCTTCCGGGGAGTCTACGTGTGGTTTGCCCATAGTAGTGTTTTAGCAGAGTTACGTCCTCCTCTAGGCCTAACGCTGCATTTTGGCTTTAATTGTGGGCTCCTTCAAGCTGCTGGGACATTTACTTGTGAACTTACTGCAAGTTGTTTCCTCCTGTTAATGGCAATCTCCATTATTGTGCCACTTCTGTAGATGTGGAGGCTGGGTGAGCGCTGGAGGCAGACCGGTGCGCGGGGATAGCCCGGAGGACACGCTCCCTCTTGTGCTCTAGCACAGGACGAGCCGTGGGAAACCTGAAGAAGTGTGGGATTAGAGCTCGGAGGAGAGGGTCCTTCCCAGCAGCTCTTCCCCAGCAGCAAAAGGCGGCTTTTGTCAAGAGACCCTGACGTGTGACACATCTGGGCAGTGCTAAAACCAGGGGGAAAAGCGTCTGGAAGCAAACCCTCCAGAGGGATCCCTCTGCTCCCCCTGTCCCTCTGCCTGTTAACAGCAAAATGGGAATCTATAGAACTGGGAGCATTTGGGGTGATCAATAATAAAGAGATGAATAAAGTGAAATGATTTTCTGTCTGGGCAGCTGGCTTTTGGCATTGGTTTCGTGTGTGGATGTCAGGAGTGGGCTGGGGGGGAATAACAGAGCGTCTGGACTGGTGTAATGACAGTAGAACAGGCAAAGGTGGAGCAAGGAGATGGAATTAATTGCAGCACCGCAGGCAAGGACATGGAAATAACGCCATGTTCAGAGAGTACATGAGAGAGTGGTG
>NW_009936128.1:3064-3341 GCF_000696875.1 Nestor notabilis | reverse complement strand
GGGGCCCGGTGCCAGCGCCCGGTGCCAAGGGTGACTCAATGGGCGCTGCCAACGGGGGGGAATGTGCCAGAACGCCCTAAACCACTCCAAACCAGCCCCGAAACAGCCCAAAACACCCCATAAACACCTTAAAACACCCCAAAACACTCTGAAACATCCCTGAAACACCCCAAAACACCCCTGAAACACCCCAAAACACCTTAAAACTCCCCAAAACACCCCTGAAACACCTCAAAACATCCCAAACCACCCCTGAAACACCCCAAAACACCCCAAC
>NW_009936128.1:2358-2647 GCF_000696875.1 Nestor notabilis | reverse complement strand
GGAACGGGGCGGAAATAAGGGAATGGGAGGGAATGAGGGGAGAATGGGGCGGGAATAAGGAAATAGGGACGGAATAGGGCGGGAATGGGGGGGAGGAGGCCGGAATGGGGCGGGAATAAGGGAATGGAGGGAGGGGAATGAGGCAGAAGGAGGGGGAGAATGGGGAGGGCATGGGAGGGGAGTGGGGAGGGAACGTCCCATTCCCATCCCTGGTGTTCCCCAGCCCCATATGCCCCATTCCCAGCCCCACACGTCCCATTCCCATTCCCCCCAGGCTATGACTTCCCGG
>NW_009936128.1:1220-2248 GCF_000696875.1 Nestor notabilis | reverse complement strand
CTGCAGTGGTTCGCGGAGCGCGTGGACCTCATCATCCTGCTCTTCGATGCCCACAAGCTGGAGATCTCGGATGAGTTCTCCGAGGCCATCCGGGCCCTCAAAGGCAACGAGGACAAGATCCGGGTGGTCCTCAACAAGGCCGACATGGTGGAGACGCAGCAGCTCATGCGGGTCTATGGGGCCTTGATGTGGTCCTTAGGGAAGGTCTTCAACACCCCCGAGGTGCTCAGGGTCTTCATCGGGTCCTTCTGGTCGGAGCCGCTGCTCATCGCCGACAACCGGCAGCTCTTTGAGCTGGAGGAGCAGGATCTGTTCCAGGAGATCCAGAACCTGCCCCGGAACGCCGCGCTCCGCAAGCTCAACGACCTGGTCAAGAGAGCGCGGCTGGTGCGGGTGAGTGGGGGTACGGGGCTGACGGGATAGGGGGAGGTGGTTGGGGTCCATGGGGTGCCTTGGGGTGGACGTGGATCCAGTGGGGTCAGTGGGATGGGTTGGATGTGGACGTGGTGCAATGGGGTCAATGGGATGGGTTGGACATGGACATGGGTCAAGGGAGTCAATGGGATGGGTTGGAGATGGATATGGGTCAATGGGATGGGTTGGACATGGACATGGGTCAAGGGAGTCAATGGGATGGGTTGGAGATGGATATGGGTCAATGGGATGGGTTGGACATGGACATGGGTCAAGGGAGTCAATGGGATGGGTTGGAGATGGATATGGGTCAATGGGATGGGTTGGACACGGGTGCAATGAGGTCAATGGGAACCCCTGGACATCACTATGGATCCAATAGGGACAAGGGGACACCAGGACCCCTTGGACATGGACCATGGATCCAATGGGGCCAAAGTGACACCAGGACCCCCTGGACATGGCCATGGGTGCAACGGGGCCAAGGGGACACTTGGGATGCAGATGGGATGAGGATGGGGTGGGAATTGGGCAGGAATGGGCTGTGATGAGGATGGGAATGGGCTGGGAATGGACGAGGCCAAGAACAGGATGGATCCAAGACACCACCCCCC
>NW_009936128.1:0-1200 GCF_000696875.1 Nestor notabilis | reverse complement strand
CCCCTGGGATGCTCTTGGCTCCGGTGGCCATTCCCGGTGCCGCCATTCCCAGGTCCACGCTCACATCCTGGCCCGGCTGCGGAAGGAAATGCCGTCGGTGTTCGGGAAGGAGGCCAAGAAGAAGCAGCTCATTTCCCAGCTCCCGCTGCTCTTCGCCCGCATCCAGCTGGAACATCACATCCCAGCCGGAGACTTCCCCGACTGCGCCCGCATGCAGGTGGGAACCGGGATGGACGGGATCCGGCAGGATATTCCCTTATCAGGATATTCGCACTCTCTATTGCGATATTCCCACTCTCTATTGCGATATTCCCGCTCTCCCCCCGCATCCCGACCCCAATTCCCTGCTCTATCGTGATATTCCCGCTCTCTATCGGGATATTCCCACTCCCTATTGCGATATTCCCGCTCTCCACCCGCATCCCACCCCCAATTCCCAGCTCTATCGGGATATTCCCGCTCTCCATCGCGATATTCCCCGCTCTCCATCGTGATATTCCCGCTCTCCATCGGGATCCCGCCCCCAATTCCCTGCTCCATCGCGATCTTCCCGCTCTCTATCACGATATTCCCTCTCTCCATCGGGATCCTGACCCCATTTTACTGCCATCTTTCACTAGAAAAATATTCCCAGTCTCTATAGCAATATTCCCTCTCTCCATCGGGATCCTGACCCCAATTCCGTGCTCTATTGCGATATTCCCTCTCTCCATCGCGATATTCCCGCTCTCCGTCGGGATCCTGAGCCCAGTTCCCTGCTCTATCGCGATATTCCCACTCTCTATCGGGATCCTGACCCCAATTCCCTGCTCTATCGGGATATTTCTGCTCTCTATCGGGATATTCCAACTCTCCATCGGGATATTCCCGCTCTATCATGATATTCCTCGCTCTCCATCGCGACATTCCCGCTCTCCATTGGGATCCTGGCCCCAATTCCCTGCTCTACCGGGATATTTCCGCTCTCTATCAGGATATTTCTGCTCTATCATGATATTCCCCGCTCTCCATCGCGATATTCCCACTCTCTATTGGGATATTCCCTCTCTCCATCGCGATATTCCCTGCTCTCCATCGTGATCCTGACCCCAATTCCCTGCTCTATCAGGATATTCGCACTCTCTATTGCGATATTCCCACTCTCTATTGCGATATTCCCGCTCTCTCCCCGCATCCCGACCCCAATTCCCTGCTCTATCG
>NW_009936127.1:72604-80217 GCF_000696875.1 Nestor notabilis | reverse complement strand
GACTGCTGTAGCTGAACCCAGGACATGGGCTTAGGCTTTCTTACTTTTGCTTTTTACTATCCCTCTTTACCCAGAGCTTGAGGGTTGCTTTTATCTGTGAGCAAATTGATCTGAATGCATCCAAACTTTGCAAACGGGCATTGTATCATGCAAACCATAAGCTGGACCAGAATAGCATTTTGGGAGCCATTCACATTCCTGGATGAGATCAATACAAACAAAACTCTCCATGACTGGAGGCATAATCACTGATATTGGCTAAAATATGTTCTTTTGAATGATGAAGGGCCTTCTATAAATATCAAAAGCAATGAACTTTTTGAGTACTATTATTGACTGTTTACTTACTACGCCACCACCAGAAATGGGGAACAATTCTCATCTCTTCATCAGGGACTGTAGCAATAGCACAAGGGGTGATAGGTTCAAACTGAAACAGGGGAAGTTCATGTTGGATATAAGGAAGAAGCTCTTCCCTGTGAGGGTGCTGAGGCGCTGGCACAGGGTGCCCAGAGAAGTGGTAAATGCCCCATCCCTGGCAGTGTTCAAGGCCAGGTTGGACAGAGCCTTGGGTGACATGGTCTAGTGGAAGGTGTCCCTGCCCATGGCAGGGGCTTGGAACTGGATGATCTTAAGGTCCTTTCCAACCCTAACCAATATGGGATTCTCTGCCATATATATATGTATTATAACTTGCTGAACCATAACTCTCCCCTGCAGGGAAGGAGAGGAGGGGTTTCATTGTAAGCCATGCATGGGATGAAGGCTTTATCATTTACCAGGTCATTTTCAGGTTTTGCATTTCCAGCAGCATGGAGCAAAGTGAACAGGCACTGCACAGGGCTGCTTTTCCAAAGACACATTTGCTCTGGTTACCTCAGTTGGCAGGAGGTTGGAACTAGATGATCTTAAGGTCCTTTCCAACCCAAACGATTCAGTGATTCTATTGTAAGAGATGTCATTTTTTGATTTCTTTCTGTGACCTCGTAAAATTAAAATGTCAATGTCCTCCATAAGCTGAGAAGCTTGACATCTACTCATTGTACTGGGTTGCAGAAGAACAAAAGTGGTTGTTTTGCTCAGGTTTTAAAATAAAAACTACCGTCTCATCTCAAAGCTTAATTCAAGGCACAAACATCCTGGTTTGAATTGTATGAGTAAACCCCTACCCCTTAGAGTAAGACACACCACTGAGTAAAACACATCCAAGCAAGATTTTCATCGATAGTATTTTTAACAGCCATTTGGGAGGATTCCCAAGATGGAAGGAGATGGTCCCACTGGGACCTGAGGTAGCTCTGCTGGACTGGGAACACCTGGAAGGATTAACCACTGCTGCTAGGGGTGGCACACCTCTCTCTTTGAAATGCAAAGCTCTGTCCTAGCTCATCTTTAGGGTTTTATTTGGAACAACCTCTGGATCTGCCATGCAAGCATCTCCACCCTTCCATGTCTGTCCCAGCCAGAAGACTTCTACAACTGTTTGCTACCAATTACAAAGCCAGCTTGTTTGCTCCTTCCTTAAATGTGGCAGCATGTATAACAATAAGATTGACTGTGTTTCCAGCTGAATAAGCATTATCCTGTCTTAAGGCTCCTGAGGACTAATAAATAATTTCTGTTCCATTTCACAATCAGTGCTAAGGATCAACATAGCTCAGAAAACAATTCCTGCACCTCAGCTAATAAAGCTATACACTGCAACACTGCTATTTCATGTTTCACACCCATTAAACGTTTCCTGAAAGCTAATTTAGCCCTTTGTTGCTGTAAGGAGGCAGAACACCTGAAGCCCGCTCTTGCAAGAGGATTCAATGGGGGTGAAGCCAGGCCAGATGTAAATCAGGGCTCCAAGTTTTATTCAAGCGAGGTTAATTTTGTACAACCAAACTCTTGAAGTAACTCCTCTCAGCTTGTGATATTCCTGTGGGAATCAATTCTTTCAGATAAATAAAATCTTAAAAGCAAAGTTAGAAGAAATCATGTTGATCCTTTAAATTTATCTCATAATTCCAAGCATTTTATTTGTGTCTTACAACCAGAAATCCCTTCTGGTTCTCTGTTACACAAAACACCTCCTTGTTCCAGACCCCTGGACCTCTGCTGCCTGGCTGATGCGTGGCAAAAGGACCATGCAACCTGGTTCCTCCCAGCCTGCTCTGCCACAAAGTCTGGGAAGCCAGGGAAAGTCAGCACCCAGTGTCAATCCTCCCAGCCATGGCCTGGCCTGGCTCAGCTTTTACAGCTCTGGACTGTCCTGACAGGTCATCTCCCCTCAACAAAAAAAAACTGGTTACAGACTGCCTCAAATAAAGTCCTATACCAAATGTGAGAGCATCCTACATCGATGGGGGGTACAGCAGCACAGATCTTCTGCCACAGGTACCCAACCTAAACACTGCTTGGAGCAGGAGAGAGCCCTGACCTGCAGAACGAGTTGAAGTCCCAACATGAACTTGAATATAACCACGGATCCTCAATAACCCATTATTATAATAAACCCTTAATCTCCCTGTGCCTCAGGTTTACAGCATGGATTTTGAACACACACTTTTGATGCACCTAATAATTATGCCAGATTCAAAATACAAAAGAGAAAACTAGGGAAGTATTTAAGAGAAGGAGATGAGATCAATGGTCTCTTGTAGGAAGACAGAGCTGAGACAGCACCTCCATTCTTCCCAGAGAATCTTTTAAAACAGCCAGATTAGATATGCTGGTGGTGGGTTTTTACAGGCAAAATACAACTAATAGAGTAAAAAGCCATCCCTGCCATGAAAGAGAAATGCTGCTGCCATGTACAGTTACAGAGGTGCCCACACACACCAGGAAGCCAAACCTGGGAAGGACACAGGCCAGGAAGCGGGCTGTGAACTGGGAGTTAACTAAGGTTTAGCCCCCTAATTTGAGGCGCAGGAGGAAATTCCCAGCTCTTCCAGGGCAAAAACAATCAATCTGGGGCTGATTTGCCAAAACAGTTCAGAAGCACTAAAGTAACTGCGTGTGAGGTGGATGCTGAGAGGGATGCCCAGAGGTCAACACAGAGCACGAGCGTATCCCCCTCACTCTGGAACAGTAAAAGGAATCAATGTGCTGTAGCAGCTCTTTAAAATGAAGCACTAAAATAACATAAACATATGAAGATATGTATTTTCTGGGATGCTCCAGCCATAAACAGGCATAAACATGAGCACAACAAAATGTATTTCCTTGTCATGCCATGCAAACCCACCATAATCTACATTTCATAAGCTCTCTTCAAAGCACTTTGTTGTACATTATTTTATAGAGCCCCAGAAGCCAATGAGCAGCAAGAAAAGAAAGGCTACATGGTAAAATCAGTCCCTGCAGCAGAACCTCTCCTGGTTAATTAAAAATACTAATTCCCCAGCCTTTGACAGAGGTCAAAAAGCAGCAGCTTCTCTCACTGTTAAGCATTTCTGAGCATGTTTGCTCTCGACTTGCTCAGGAGGTCTCACAGGGGTGTCTCAATGAGGGGAACCCTTCAGTGCCATTCCAATACACTCCCAGGAAAACCTGACATTCCTTTCCATTTTCCCTGATGGAAACCCCAGCGAGCTATTGACTGACACCCTCTACCAGGCTACCACCTTCCCATGAAGCTCTCAAACACATCTCTCCACCGACTTGGCCACTCCATCTCTTTCCACATTCTGGCAACAAGCTTCAGAGAGTACTGTTGTACAGGCGTGTGTACATGCACAGAGACACCCGCCCCTCATGCTATCCCAAAGCTGAAGGATGTGCATCTTCCCCATCTGGGAAGCCCCAGACTAGAGGTACAGCCACCAGGCAGGCTGCCAGCCCATAGCCACCTCTCACCTACACCCCAAACACAGGGTGCTGGGGCAGAGCACTGCTTGGCCATCACAAAAGTGGATTTGAGGCATTACTCACACATTCAGGCTTCACTTTCAGTTGTTTGCTTATTATCAGCTACTGAAAATGACAAGAGCTTCAGCTCCTAATGGCTCCAATTACAGCAGTAATTATTGTCTGTATGGAGTTGAATTTATGTTTTTCATCAATATTCCTGCACATGACTTGGAAATTAATTTCCCATTGACATTTTTTTCATAACAAAGCCAAATCATTCGGATGCTCACTCAAAGGTAGCAAATAATGGAGGCATTTAAAAGTGTCCTTTAGCTTCTGCTTTTTAGGCCATTATTTTTGCTCTGCTCTGTTGGTGATAAATCTATACGTTAAAGTAAGAAATCACATTTGACTCCATCTAGTTCTGTTTCTTGTAGCACTAATGGATTTTACAATCCTCCCAGCTCAACAGATGAACTAACTTTTGGAAGGAGGTCAACTTGTTTCCTTTCTTATTCAACCCCTCTCCAGATTTGGAGTTACTCAGGAAGAATGAATCCCATCATCTCTAGCATGGTCACCCCCACCTGAAACATCGGTGTCTCACTCCTCTCCCACAGCACATTCAGACAAGCAGGATGAGGCGTCCTTTTTGCTAACTCCAAGGGAGTTACCTCGAGCATCTGGATATATTCTCCTGAACCATAAAACATTTCTTATTACCTCTTTGTCAAGGACACAGGAGAGTGGCCCATGTGCCCTGCACCATCTCCCACCTGAAGGCACCACAACCTCCCTCTGTTGATCGCTTTGCACGTGAGCCAGAAACACAAGAGGAGGCCTAAACTCTTGGACTGGCTGGTTTCAGCAGCCTGTTTATGAAAGGAGAATCACATCTTCCTTCATCCCAGACAGGACAAGCCCAACACCAGTGAGCACCTCTTTCTAACGCATTCTCTTTCTATACTTCCCACTTATTTACTTAATTAGCAGTGGGTTTACAGTCGTCAGGGTTTCTTGAAAGGCAGTTCATGTAAGTGTTTATTAATAATTGCAAACACTCGTGGCAAATCTGTTAAGACCCCCAGATGAGGGGAAATGCTCCAGCCCCTCAAGGAACAACTAATTACCAGGAATGCCACAGCAATCCCTATTCATTTCATTATGCTCCACACTCTCAGCAACACTCTGTCACGTACACACACACAGAAGAAAGGGGAAACACACTTTTAATCCTTTCATTATTATTTTACAACTCGCCTTGAATGAGCTGCCAAAGCCCTGAATTTCCTTGCAATTAGGCACGTCCTAATAAAGGGAGGGACCACCAGCACTTCCAGCCTCGCACATGGCTCCTGGGAGAAGACAAAACACTCCTTGAGGTCACCAGCCATTTTCCTGTAAGCCCAGTGGTTTTGGAGAGTGTTTTAAAATTGGAGACTTGCTTTCCCTAGGTGAGAGACTGTAATGAAGGAAAGCATCATTTTCTCTGTACTCCTAATTAAAAGCTCAGCTGGCACAAGTGTTTTCCTTCCGTGAGGTCTGCTCTACACCAGAAATTACCATCACATTTGAATCCGGTTGCACGCAATCAACCCAAGTGCCATGAACCCCCCAGAGAGCTGTGAGACCCTGAGAGGAGAAGCTCAGCATTGCCACCCAGCCACCATTCAGGTTGCCAGGGATGTCACCAAGATAAGGTGACACAGGACAGGCCGGCCCATAGCACCTGTGAGCCACACTATCATGGCTTTAAACCCTTCTACCTGCAGGCAAATGTGCAAACAACCCAGAAACACAAGGCTGGGAGTGCTGAGGTTTATTTGGATTTCCAAATTAAGCTCTCCTCAATCCTAAATAAAGTCAAATTAAAAAAGAAGCTATAATGGTGAGGATCTATATGGTGAGGCACTGGAACATGCTGGTGAGGCGCTGGCACAGGGTGCCCAGAGAAGCTGTGGCTGCCCCATCCCTGGCAGTGTTCAAGGCCAGCTTGGACACAG
Organism: Nestor notabilis; assembly: GCF_000696875.1. Classification (NCBI taxonomy): domain Eukaryota; kingdom Metazoa; phylum Chordata; class Aves; order Psittaciformes; family Psittacidae; genus Nestor; species Nestor notabilis. Next base: position 74,377 of record NW_009936127.1, on the reverse strand, counting down.
AGGCTTGGACCAACCTGCTCTAGTGGAAGGTGTCCCTGCCCGTGGCAGGGGGTTGGAACTGGATGATCTTAACATCCTTCCCAACCCAAACCACTCTATGATTGTATAATTTTTATCCATACTTGAAAGCACACTCTGAACACTTCTACAGTCTTTCTTCTCTTTGCACAGAGAAAAGGTGCCTCGGTTGACAGCACCAGGGACCAAAAGCATTAATTCCCTAAAATTTGCTCACTGAACTCCCAAATATTATTTCATATGCCATTGTCAAAGCTCCCCAACACTTCCAGGAAAGTGGCAGGGATGTGTATTATCAGGGTAGTCCCACCTCCAGTAGAGGCTGATCAGATGCCACCTACAAAGGGAAGCTCTTTCCCAATCTCATGAACACAAATAGGCACAGAAAAGGCTGACAGTGATTGCAACTTCATCAAGAAGGATTAGTTATGTGTGATAACACTCTACTGAGCTGATGGCACCCTCTCCTTGCACTGAGCTCTTCAAAATCTGTTAGGTGGATGCTGCACAGCTTATTTTACCCACGCAGCATTCCTGTTCATACCGACCACAAAACGAGATCAAACGATGGCTAGATCTATACTGTGACATTTCAAGGATAATTGCCTGTGCTGACCATGTCAAGCCATTGTCACCTGCTTGCTTTATGCCAGTATTTCCAGCACTGTTTCTCTTTTAGGCTTGTCACATCTATATTGTGATACAGGAACTGGAAAGGACAAAATGGGAAAAATGTACTGCAGGACCTGTATCACACAGCTAGCACTAAACAAAAGCAGAAATTAATACAAGCTTTACCAATGGTTCTTCCCCCCAGGCCTTTGTACCAAGTTATTTTCTCTGGGTACTTCTCCTTCCCTTTTTCTCCCTACTTTTCACAGACGTTCACACACACATACAAGGTTTCTTCATTTCTTTCTATTTTGAGGGTAAATAGTTGCTTCTTAACTATAATGTAGGTACTGGACTTGACAAGCAATTAAAACAAACAATTTCCACTCATCTAACTTTGCCAAATTAGTCATCTGCCATCTGCTCTATCATCTGGCTCTCCTTGAGGTCTTGCTGTGAATCTGGAAGCGCTCGCTCCGACACAGAGGCAGTGGATAAGCCTCCAAGCCGGTGGGAAACCCGAGGGATGGAGGTGACAGGGGGGTGACACGTGGCCCTGGCTGCTCACCGCCACCCCTACCAGTAACCTCTGAGGAGCTGCTTGCTGGATCCCATGGTCAAACTGGCAAATGACCAGCACACAAGTTGTGATAGAAAAGCATTTCAAGACTCTTTTCTGGCCACTTGTACAGCATGGTAGCTTAGGAGGATGCTGGATTTGCTTACTGGGTGCAGGATGCAAAAAATAACACACCTTATTGAAATGCCTGCAGCATTTGCAATTGAGTTCTCAACGAAGTACAGAACCTAAACAAGCAATTAATCAGTGTTATCTAAGATAGATTTGAGTGGTCTCTGCTTACAGCACCTACCTTAGGTCAGTGAGGCCTGGAGGGTGGGGTGGGGAATCAGTAAAGCCTCATTTTGAGACAGGGAAAAGGTTTTCAAAGAGCTCTGAAATACAACACCAACTTCTGAGCACTGGCAGGACCTTGCTCTTTTACCAGCTTCCCAGTTTGGGCTTCTTACTGGGTCTCCCAGTATGATTATGACCAGCACTCCTTTTCCAACTGACCAACATTTCCTCCCCAAAGAATTCAAATACCACTCCAGAGTGCAGGTTAGTCCTGCAGATGTTGCTGC